>NC_077233.1:55419746-55719746 GCF_027887165.1 Monodelphis domestica | reverse complement strand
GTCTTGACTTTGCGTGAGTTGGATTTAATAAAAGAAGCTAGAAAGCTCCAAGGCCCATGCTTTAAAGTTCATCCCAACCTCATATAACTTGGTTTTGTCCCTCTTTGCTGCAGTGACCCTATAACATTGTATATTATAATTTATCTGTTTTGGTGTCTTATCTGCCTGTCCTTAATATGGAATTTAAAAGCTACAAAGGATAGAGGCTGAGTCTTATCTAAACTTTGCACCTATCCTTTAACTTTAACACACAGCATGATGCTATGTGTACCCTTTGTTTTTAAATTGAATTGAAGGGATTCCTAAGAGTGGCATTTTAGGCACATTTTCAGGCACTATTTAATTCAAATAATGAGAGAGATATCAGCTACGGCACATCATTCCTCTAGAATATTTTTACTAATGCCAAAGGTTTTGTCTCAATTTCTTCCAAATTTCAGGATGTCCAATTTGGCCAATGGAAGAAGGTGCTTTGGTAGTTAAATGAGTGTTGTATATACTTTTTACTCATAGCAGCTGTCCTTTAAAAATAATGTAACTTGAAATTCTCTTGAATGAGAGCAACATAAAGCATATATTGCCTACTCTGAAGGTCCATTTTAGGTTATCTCTCTCAAAAATGCAAATTATATACATTTCACAAAAGACAGTTTACAACATTGATTATCTTCAGGAGTTAGTTTTTAGCTGAATGTTCATATTTGTCTTTATTAAATGAATGGCCACAGATACTTTACTCTCTAATCCCTCTGAGGCAATACCTTTCAGATTCACCATTAGAAATTCACTGAACACTCAGGAGCTATTTGGAACCCCCTTTTCTTGGTTTCTTTTGACCATCACTACTATGGACCTTATTCCAATCAGTCTGATGTTTGGGGTTTGAAATGAGAATGAAATGAGACATTCATAGAGCACCTAAGAGTTAACAAAGAGAGATTTACTTAGCCATTGCAGGAAAAGGATATTCAGTAAAGATATAGCCTTGATTCATTTGGGCATAGCCAGGTAGATGGGTGTGAGTCAGAAAGACCAAAGTTCAAGTATGACCTCGGACAATGGGATCTTGAGCAAGACACTTGATTACCACTTGCCTCAGTTTCTTCAATTGTAAAATGGGGATAATAGTAGCACTTATCTCCTATGGTTGTTTGTGAGGATCAAATGAGATGACTTTTGTAAAGTACTCGGTATAGTGCCTAGCACCCAATAGTTGCTAAATAAATGTTGTTTCTTTTTTTTCCTTCTCTGCCTCTGTGTCTTGTCTATCTGCCTGAATGATGAGAACCTGATTTCTCTTGTGCTAGATTTTGTATTTGGGCCACCAGGACAATACAGCAGTAGTTCAAGCCTTTGTACCTTGGGCCAATTCAGTATTGAAGACAGTTCCAAATAATTTAAAGGAAAAAGCAATCTAGCCTTCACATAAGAACTTAGGTACTGTCCTCATATCCTCCTTTATGAGAAATCAGACTTTTGTTCTGTATTCATTTGTATCAGCCTATATAGTAGCCCCAAGAACCCCATATAGGTCAGTAGACCTATAGTAACATCTGTCTTGGGTACATACTAGCTCTCTGATCCTAGGGAAATTCTTTAACCTCTGATTTTTGGGTTCCTCATCCTTTGGGAATGTCAGTTTGTAGCTTGCAATATCCATACCACAAGATTATTATAAGGGAAGTCCTTTATAAACCTTAAAGTCCTTTAGAAATTTGTGTTGGTCTAATCTGCCACATCTTTTTCTCATCAGATCATGGCCATAACTTTCTATATTTAACCTTTGGGAGTAGATCTCAGCTCCTAGTTTATTCTCTAAATAAATTTGAGCTTATAGGGCTTAATAGGCAGCTTAGGGGTGCAAGGGATAGAATGGAGGCCTGGAGTTAGGAATACGCATCTTCCTGAATTTACATCTGGCCTCAGACACTTAGGAGGGTCATGAAATTTGCCTTGACTGAACAACAAAAGGACTTATTGGTCTTTCCTAGCACTCAGAAGCAAATACTCTCTAAAGGGATGTCTTCAGCAGCAATCAATACCAGAGGAATGAAAAAATCAGCCCATTCACAAAACAGACATATCTGAGGCCAAGTGAATTGGTATGAGATTTGGAGGTTCTTGGAAGCATATGTACTGAAACACATTTGCTTTAATTTCAGATCACTCTCTTCAGACCTGGGGATTTGGGGTATAAGGCATGGGCTATTCTCTAGCTTTTAGGCATTGTTGAAAATCCTAATATCTGATAGTAGGGCTGGGAGTAGGTCCTTCAAGTCCATAGCTTGCCTGAAGATGGGGTTTCAGTCTTCCTTCATATACAGAAAGGAGTCCTGTTTCATCCTGGGAGCTATGAATTTCCTGTCAGTCTTGCCTGCTTCTAAGATCTATAGCACATGGAGCTTATGAGATCAGAGACTAAACTTAAAAGTTGTTGGGCCTGGATCTGGGAAAGGATGGTTTTATTTGACCAAGTGCAAAATGGGAAAAGGGGAACTTTTTTAACCCCTTACTTTCCATTTAAGAATCAATACTATGTTTTGGTTCCAAGGCAGGGCCAAGAAATGGGGTTAAGTGACTTGCCCAGAGTAACGTAGCTAGGAATTATCTGAATCCAAATTTGAACCCAGAACCTCCCATCTCTAGGCCTGACTGTCAATCTATTGAGCCACCTAGTTGCCCCTGAAAGATACTTTTTAATATGAGTTCTGTATAGGTGAACTCATAGCTTTTGTCAAGCAGTGGAGCAAATACACAGTAGATCAGTCTTTTGAATTCAAGGCCAGTGATGAAATTGGGGAATTTTTGGACCAAAAAAAAGTCTATAGAAATAATCATATACATGCATACATATACACATACATCTGTATATATTTATACAAACATTTGTTACAATGTTTTTTCTGATTAAAATACAAATAATAAAGCATATACACAAAAGGACATATAGGAAATTAACTGGTAGAATACTTAGCAAGGAATTGATCTACTTTTAGTAGTAACTTATAGTAAAAAATGTCTCTAAGTAAGAGGAATCGATTGTCTGCTTTTCTTGGGCTTTATACTGGTTTATCAAAAAGCAGAGGAAAATCTCTAACAAGACAAATCAGAAAAGCAGGAATTTTTAGTATTTTTCTTTCTAGGGGTTGGGAAGGTGGGGACCTTGGTCAAAAGTATGTTGTTAAGTGTTTAACAACCAGCTCTTGGGGCGGTGTGTGTGTGTGTGTGTGTGTGTGTGTGTGGAGGTGGCGGTACACATGACACACTTTTAAGTTTAATAGCTTAATGCATATTATTAGCATTTTTTGCCATGCTTTCTTAAGTCTAGGCAATCAAGAAGACAGTAAATCAAGACATGATTTGTAGTGTTTTCTGATTTCCAAGATGCAAATGTTCACACTGAAAATTTAATAATCAGCCCATGGCTCACTCTTGCATTTCTCAGCAAAAGAAAAATGTGCCTCTTAACTAAAAAGAAAATTTCATATAGTTATATCCATGTAATATATAAAATGATTTGGGTAGGACTATCATTGAGTTATACAAATTTGAATAATTATATTACATATTTTAACCAATATTCCTATTCAGTTTTTTACTGAAAAGAATAATTTCATAGTTTCAGAATGAAAGCAACTGCTCCCTCTTATTCATTGTCTTAAAAAGGGAGGGGGCAGACCATGGATGGCCATTTCTTTAGCTGATTGTTTTAGAGACCAAGAAGGGTATGGCTAACCATTGTCTATCTTAATCAACTTAAAATTTAATATGAAAAAAGAGAAAAGAGAAGTCAAAAGTGTTTTTAAGCCATTGCTACTTTTAAGAAAGATGGGATGATCTGGAATATAGAAAGAGGATACATTTGGCAGCCTGCACCCATTTTTGGACCCATAAGTGAAAGTTTCAGTTTATTCCCTGGGGGACCATATTTCAGTGTTTCATATATTAGGAAGTCCCTCATTCATTCTACAGATCAGGAGAGAAGCTAAAAGAAAGAACCAGGAAAAGTCCTGAATCAACAAACATAATCAGTGCATCACAAAGTCTGAGTTCAGCTGGTCAGTATCGTCTGTTTGACACAAAGTTAATTCCAGAGAGAGAGAGACAGACAGACAGACAGACAGACACACACACACACACACACACACAGTGTGTGTATGGTGGTAGTAGTGGTAAAGGAAGAATTGTAGAGGAAGGAGGGAATTATAGCTCTCTGGTTCCTGTAGGACATGTCCCTGTGGGACCTTCTTTCCCCCACAAAAGTGTTAAAATTTTAAATTCTACTATTTTAAACAAGATATTAACTTTTATTAGGAATATTTTATATTTAAATATAATGACTACATTTTTACTATAGCCAGAAAACAAATATAAATACAGTAATATTTATCTTCCAAAGCTCCAACAGCTAAAGCATTCCTATTTTTATATCTATAGTCCTCTTTAATTTGCTATTATTAGAAAATTTCATGTACAATAGTCTGCTTTGTATAAACAAATTCAAGTTGTTTAACCACAAGGTGGTGCTGCTAGAAAGCAGTATAATCCTATTCCTCAAGAAGGATGTTACTGGAGACTGCCATATCTCTCTGATGGTTACGTTTTTCATCCTAGTGAGAAGTCCTGGGGAAATACCAGTGGTTTTGTGGTTCACAGGGAGTGGATGAACTTTTATCACTTGACCTCTGTCTCTCTCTGGGTGGTCCTACCATCTTAAAAGTTTAGGACATAGGATCTTCACTTTGTTTCTCTGGATCCCTAAGGGACCCTTGAATAGATTCTAGGGGGTGGGGAATGAGTCTAGGGTACTCAAGGAAGGACAAACCTGCCCATGTAGGAAATGGAAAGCTTTCTTATTTATCAGAGTAGGAGTTGATTCCTGACTGGGACCTATGTTGACTCCCTCTTCTGATGGGAGACTAGGTCTAAGAGAACTGGCCACTGAGCAGAAGAGTCTACTATGTAGGGGACTTTGAAGGTAGAGATCATGTCTTCTACTTTCTTCAGAGCATGTGACTTGGAACTCCAATAGTTCTCCTTGGACTTGCCTTGAGGAAGAGATTTTTCTTCTCCCTCCTCCCCCTAACACTACTCTGGCAAATACTCACTAACAGCAGTAGGCAACTAGATGGTACAGTAGATAGAGTGCTCAACGTGGAATCAGGAGGATTTGAGTTCAAATGTGATCTCAGACACTTTGCTATGTGACTCTCGGCAAGTCAGTTCACCTTCTTTGCCTCAGTTTCCTCATCTGTAAAAGGAACTGGAGAAGAAAATGGCAAACCATTCCAGTATATTTGTCAAGAAAACCCCAAATTGGTTCATGAAGAGTTGGACCCCATAGTTCTTTCTCTGGATGTGGATAGCATTCTTTCTCATAAGTCCCTCAGGGTGGTCTTGGATCATTGCATTGCTATTAGTAACAAAGTCGATTACATTTGATCATTCCACAATGTTTCAGTTTCTGTGTACAATGTTCTCTTGATTCTATTCATTTCATTCCGCATTAGTTCATGGAAGTCTTTTCTGTTCTTATAGAAGTCAAGCAAGAACATATGAACCTTGAGAGAGTTGTTTAGACAGTATATAGAGTGGAGGTGGAGACAATATGTGTATTTAGCAGTCCAACAAAGTATTTCATGTTTTATTCTTTGAAGTATTCATCTTTTAGAAGAATGTTTTTAGACTCACAAAGTTATGGGATACTATTTCATGTTTTAGGTATTTGCTAAGGTATGTTTAGTTAGGGCAGCTAGGTGGCACAGAACTCATCTTTATGGGTTTAAATCTGGCCTCTGACACTTACTAGCTTTGTGACTCTGGGCAAGTCATTTAACCCTGTCTTAGCTCCTCATCTGTAAATTGAGCTGGAGAAGGAAATGGCAAACTACTCCAGGATCCTTGCCAAAAAAAGAAGATTCCCGTCCCCGAATGAAGTCACAGAAAGTTAGATGCAAGCCTATGAACCTTTATGTTTTAAACATTTCTTCTGTAGTAGAACAAATAGCTGTCCTTTCCCTGATCTGTCAGTCTCTTTAGATGAGACCTAGACATGAACCAAACTTAGACTTCAAGTAAATTTCACTTGGGCTTTGGGGTGTGGGGAGGGCAGTACACTCACCCAGGTCAAAAACTTATCCTGCTTGGGTCCAAAGCCAAGGTCTCTTACTAGGAGGTGGTGTTCTTACTCACCATGCCCAGAGTTCTTTATATCTAGAATGCATTCCTTCCTCAAATATCCAACCCAGAGGATTCTTTTCTTTCAAGTCCAGCTCAGTTGCCACCTTTTTCTTGAAGCCTTCTCTGGTCACCTCAGCTGAGAACTTTATCTGGATCTCACATCTGCTCCCATAATGCTTTACTTATCTTCTCCTATAGGATGCTAGCTCTTGGAAGACAAATGCTATTTAGTTTTATCTTTGAATGCTCAGTGCCTTGTGCCAATTGTTTAGGATTTGTGTTTTCTTTTGTCTTTCCTCCTTATATATCTCTCAGCCCCAAACTATCCCAGAATCTATCTCAGATGTGGGGCAGCTAGGTGGCTCAGTGGAGATGGAATGTCTTGGGTTCAGGTTTGGCCTCAGAGACTTCCTAGCTGTGTGATCCTGGGCAAATCACTGAAACCCAATTGATTAGCCCTTACCACTCTTCTCCTTTAGAATTGATACTTAGAAATCGAAGACAGAAAATAAGAATTAAAAAAAAATCTATTCCAGATACTTGGATGGCAGGAAGAACCACCCCCATTGTGGGGTGCTGCCTTCTCTTACATTTCCCCCTGCCCTGGCGGCTTGATTGTCCCCAGAGCTTGAATGAGATAGGAGGCAACAAGATCCTTCCTTCTGATGATAGATGGAGGACCACCAGGTTTTACCATCTACCCTTACCCTCTAAGTCCCTGGTGCTGCCATCTTAACTCTTTATGCATCTTAAAGACCTCTAGGTCTTGCTAGAACCATCCCTTCACATTTAAGACTTTTGGGTTTTTGGGGAGCAGCTGAGTGGCTCAGTGGATTGAAAGCCAGGCCTAGAGATGGGAGCTCCTAGGTTCAAATTTGACCTCAGACACTTCCTAACTGGGTGACCCCGCCCCCATTGCCTAGCCCTTACCACTCTTCTGCCTTGGAACCAACACACAATATTGGTTCTAAGACAGAAGGTAAAGGTTTATTAAAAAAGAAAAAGAAATTAAAAAAAATTCTAAGGCAGAAGGTAAGGGTTTAAAAAAAAAAGACTTTTGGGTTTTTCCAGCAAATCTTCAACTGAAATTTGTTTTATGGGTTGTTTCCCTTAATTGGAGTATGAACTCTTTGAAATCAGAAATTGTCTCTCTTTTTGTATCCCTAGTCCTTGATACAGTGCTTAGAACATAGTAAGTTCTTCATAAATGCCTTCCCATTCATTTGTATAGTCTCTGGGGGCCTTACCCCAACTTCCAGTCACAAGGTAGGGAGGACTTGGAATGGCAGAGGGTTAGGGGAGGACATCAGTAAGCAAAGGCAGTAAGGAACACGTGTGTAGACAGTAATATGGAGACAGTCCAGCTGGAACCTATGGGGGAGTAGTAGGAGGAGATAAAGTCTGATAAGTTGGGTGGGGCCTGATTGTGGAGGGGCCTGAATGGCAGACTGAGGAGTTGGACTTTATCCTGCAGACAGTGAGGAGCCATTGAAAGTCTCTGTTCAAGGTGGCCTGAGTGAAGGCTCACACAATTGGCATCAGAAATTTTCAGTGAGTGATTACTGCCAGTAGATGTCAATGTTTCAGTAAATTTCAAAAGCCTTCCATGTCCTCAGACTCTTGGTTTCCAACAGTTGCCATGGTCCATAGAGGAAAGAAAAGGCCAGAAATTTTATCCTGTGTCCTCTTCTCTCTTTCCTCTGTTTTTAAAATAATCTTATCTGAGTCCATGGTTTCAATTCTTACTCATACACTGATATCTCTTAAATTAATAAATGGCATCAGAGCCCTCTCTCTACTGAGTTCCATTTCCACAACACAAATTGCTGGATGTCCCACTGGCATCTCAAACTCAGTATGTCCAAAATTCAAAACTAAATTCATCTTCTTATTACTGTAAACCTTTCTATTCCCCCCAACTTTCTTATTTCTATTGATTATACTCAGTTATATTCTGGTCATCAAGTTTGACATTTGGGAGTCATCTTTGACTTCTCCTTCCTAACAATTAGTTGCCAAATCATTACCAACTTCACTTAAATCTATCCCTTTCTTTCACACATTGGGCACCCTAATTCAAGCTCTTATGACCACACAGTTGCACTCTTGTATTAGCCCCCTAAATATTCACCCTGCCCCCAATCTCTCTGGCTTTGAACAATAAAACATTGTAGAGGCCTTTTTTTTATGAGGAAGAAAATAGCACAATGGCTAAGGACTTCAGGAGAGGACAGAAAATGAAAACAGAGGGTAATCTCCCTAACTTCATATCCGATGGAGCCATGCTTGAATAATAATTTCTAGAACTTATATAGTACTTTAAGGTTTACAAAACACTTTATGTTTGTTATCTCATTTGATCCTCAAAATAAGTACCATTATTATCCCTATTTTACAGATGAAGAAACCGAGGCTGAGAGATTAAATGACCCATCCAGCAATCAAGTCTTCCTGACCCCAAACCCAATGCTCCATCCATTGTAAGTAACATCTTGCTGTCAAAGAGTAGATTAGTTTAGCAAAGCATCATCCAGCAAATAGCTATAAGAAGAGACCATATGTCCAGGGAAGACCACCTGAGAGTAGCTCATGGGAGCATTGTGATACCTATCACTAGGAGACATTAGTGGTCCTGTAGTTTGGAAGCCATGAGCTGCCCATCTATATGTGTACCCTTCTTGCATATGTTCCCTATAGGTATAACACTATCCAGTTACCCTGATCATACTTTCTCTACCTGTGTGCCTCTCCACATATGTGGTCTACATATATCTGCTATTTCTACTGATACTATGTGTATTTGTAGCCAAGTTTTCTGGGTTTATGGGGGGGGGAGGGTTTTATTGTTGTTTTTCTTACCATGACATTTCATTAGATGCTTTTACTTTGAATTGGTTATGGCCTTTGGCTGACTCTCAAAGGTAAATATATTAGTGGGGGCTCCTGAGATATTTTTTAGTGAATGCAGACCCATAGAATATCCTTGAACCTGTGGTAGCCATCTCAGGGAGCCCCATCCTGTGAGTCATGAGGTTCTATAGTTAATGAAAAGGAAAAAGTTCTTGGCCTCAAGGTGTTTGGAGCTAGATGTAATGACCAGCATATATAATAATGAATACTTTAGGAGATAAGAAAAAGGAAATATTACAGTTGACTGGACCTCTAAAAAAGCAGACAGGGCTCAAGTTGGCCTTAGGATGGTGTGACTTATATAGAAGGAAAAATAGGATCATAGAGATAGAAGGGTCTTTAGAGGGAATCTATTTCAATCCTCCCATTTTATATGTGAGGAAACAGAGGCATGGAGAATTTAAAATGACTTGCCTAGGATCATACAATTACTAAGTATTTGAGGTGGGATTTTATTTTATTTTATTTTAAATTATTTTTCATTTTTTATCATTATGCAAAACACAATTTCATATTGGTCATTGTTGTAAGAGCAAACTCATACATAACAAAATCCCAAAATAAAACCATAGATACATTGATGTGAAAGATGACTCCGACAGTTCTTTCTCTGGAGGTGGATAACATTCCCTGTCAGAAATCTTTCAGGATTGTCCCAGAATGCAATCATTGCTGAGAGTAGCCAAGTTTTCACAGATAATCATTGTCCACTATTGCTTTTACTCTGCACAATAGTCTCCTAATTCTTATTTTTTTCACTCTGCATCAGTTCCTGCAGATCTTTCCAGCTTTTTCTGAAATCATCTTGTTTATCATTTCTTATAGCACAATAGAATTCCATTAACAATATGTATCACAGTTTGTTCGGCCATTCCCCAAGTGATGGACATCCCCTCAATTTCTAATCCTTTGCCACCACAAAAAGAACAGCTAGAAATATTTTTGTACAAGTAGGTCCTTTCCCCTTTTTTATTATGTCTTTGGGATAAAGACCCAGTAATGGTGTTAATGGATCAAAGGATATGCCCAGTTTTATAGCTCTTTGAGTATAGTTCCAAATTGCCAGGAGGTGGGATTTTAACTCAGATCTTCCTAATTCCAAGTTCAGCAACCAAAGTGGGAAAAGGATGTGTAAAGACAGTTCTCGTCAAGCTCTAATATCCTATGTTTCAACGAATAGAATAGTAATTGTGGGGATTTCTATCTGCCTAGTATTCACAAGACCTTCCGAGAATAGCTATTTAAAAATCTTGACCTAGAGAGATGAGATGCTATTAATGAAAAAAAAAATTAATCAGGAGTTGACTAAGTGCTTCCCAAAGGTATCCCCAACCCACAAGAGCAGTAAGTTAAAAGGAAAGAAAGCTACAGAGCAAAGTCCTGTGGGAGAGAGAAACCAGAGAGAAGAAGGAACCTCTTCAGGACTGGGAGAAAGCCAGAGACCGGAGCAGTGGCCTGAATTGAGAGAGTGCTCAAAGGCATAAAGACAGCCACAGCTGAAGGCCAGAACTAAGGCCTGTTGTGGAAGAATTGCTAGGCAATCCTTAGGAAACCCAGAAGAGTTAGAGAGGCTACATGGGAGGGGCAGGCCAGAGAGAAAAGAACCTTAAAAGTATTATGGCTCATACTGCTGAATAGAGTTTCTCCTCTATCAAATGTAGGGGATAAGATTATATTTAAGTTCAAAGAGTTATCAATAAAGGATTAGAGAACATCTGGAAATAAAGGCATATCCTGGGTTGGTATAGTAAGAGCAGTAACTCCAATATGTTTACCTCCTAGCATAATTTCCCACAAATACATAGTGACTGTGAGAAGACTAGATACAAATTTAGAGTCCAAGGTTAGTAAGGCACGTGTTCTGAGGAGACTTGTGGCCATGGCGACTCTCTCCTCAGGTACTGTGTGGCTGTGATTCTCATGCTGCTTCACCCTGGCTGGGTATATGGTATCTCTCTTGGGTGGCTTTCTCAGCTGGGTTCCCTGACTACTTCTCTATGAATCTCAACTCTTGACTGCCAGGGTAAGTTCTCTCTTGAATCCATAGTCCACTCTCTTCTCTGCTGCCATAAGTCAAGCTTGAAGCTATTAAAACATTTTTTTAACTCTTACATTCCATCTTAGAATTAATTTTTAGAATTAGTCTCAAGGCAGAAGAGTGGTGAGGTCTAGCAATAGGGGTTAAGTGACTTGTCACACATCTAGGAACTGTCTGAGGTCATCTTTGAACCTAGAACCTACATCTCTAAGCCTGGCTCTCAATCCACTGAGCCACCTAGCTGCCTCCTGGAAGCCACTTCTTGCCCTTTAATCTTTGTGTGTCTATGTCTCTATCTGTTCCCTGCTTGATGTGGTATTTCCTCCAGGGTCAATGGCTCTGCTGCCATCCAAGCCTTGGCTGATGAGAGGGAGGAGAGAAAATACTCCTCATTTCTTCTGCTTGCTGGTAGGGGGATACAGGTCATGAAGCTGCTCCCTGCCTATGACATTCCCAATTGCAGTTCAGTGTTGGTAGACTTGTCTTTTAAAGACACTGTAATGCTTCTAATTCCTTTAGGGAAATTTCTTCATACTCTGGAAAGGAATAATGGGGAGATCTACACATAATCAAAAATATTCATCAAGTGCCTACCATATGCTTAGGCACCATGCTGGGAATATAAGGACAGTGAATGAAACAATCCTTATTTGTATCTTTGCACTTTGTTTGAAGACATTGTCGTATATGTTACCAGCCCACTTCTGTGATTTTGTAAACTGGGCTGGGAGGCAGGAGGAAAATAACTGGTCTGGGAACTTTCCCTGTCCCCCTCAAATAGGTGTCTGTGTATCAGCAGATTCTTAGAACCAGCATTTAAAACTAGTTCCAATGTGCTTGGGGGATGAGAGGAAAGTAGGAAAGATTATTGAAAAACTTAGATGAGATTCTTCCCCTCACCCTGATTTTATAGAGGAGGAAAAACAGAGGCTGGACCTGAGGGATGAAGATTTTGGTAGGTTAGAACACTGTGCTGAGTTTAAAAAGATGAAATTTAATAGGAATAAATGTGTGTTTTACAATTGGATTAAGAAAAATCAACTTTACAGTTATAAAAAGGAGTACAGGCATTGCTAGACAGTGATTTATCTGTTGGGGAATGATCAAACAAATGATGGTATTATTATATAAATGTAATTGGTTGTCCCATAAGAAATGATGAAAGGGATGGTTTCATAGAAACCTGGGAAGACTTGAATGACCTAAAACAGAATGAAGCAACCAGGACAAGAAGAATAATTTATATAATAATAAAAATATTGGTGAGACAAAAAGAAACCATCAAAGCAGTGACTAACTGCAATCCCAGAAATCAATGAGACACATCTTTGTGGACATGACCATTGTGGAAATTTTGCCCTTGGAGATCCATTCTAGTGATAGGTCTCTGATGATGAATTAGTGTTTAAAGGTCTGTTTCACAAAAGAGGGAAGATAATCATTCTGCAAAAATGAGGGAAGAATTAAGAATAATATATAGAAATTGAATAAGGCAAATTTAGAGAAGATGCTAGTTCTTCTGAAGTGGATGGACCATTGACCAAGGTCATATAGACTGTCTCCCTTGAAGTCTCAAAGCAAACACCATATAGTAACTTTTCAGGTATATTGTAGAAGGTGTGCTTGGGTGCAAGTTGGAGCAGAGAGCCTCTGAGGTCACTTCCAGCTCTGGTATTCTATGAAGCAACATGCCCAAGATGACATAGCTAGGAAATGAGACAGTGAGGACTAGAACCCAGATGACCTGATTTCCAGGTCACTGCTCTTATTCCACACACATTTTTTAAATTGGATTAAATAAATGAATGAAGTGAAAGCAATTGAATTAGAATGGATTTTTTTTTAAAACCTTCACCTTCTGACCTGATAATAACTCTAAGATGGGGGGTGGGGTGCGGCGGCAAGGGATAGGCAAAGAGGATTAGGTGACTTGCAAAGGCAAAGAGGATTAGGTGACTTGCAAAGGGTCGTGAAGCAGGAAAGTGTTGGAGGCCAGATTTAAACCCAGGTCCTCCTGATGCCAGGCCTTTTACTCTATCTACTGTGCCATTTACCTGCTCCTGGAACTTAATTTTTAAAAGTGTCTTTCTAGTAGAGCTTTTGGGACCATGTCACCCTAAGATTAATAGTAGCCCTTTGAGGTTTGGATAAACATCTTACTAATGTGAACTAGAAGATGAGTGACCAGACAGCAGGGAGCAGGCTGGGTGGCTCCTGTGGTAAGAAGGAATCTTTGGGTGGGGGAAGTGTTGTCCAACTGGCTGTGGCAGATAATCCCTTCCTGAAAGGGCTTGGGATACAACCAGCCAGTGGGATTGAATAATTCAATTTAATTCAACCAGCATATATTAAATACCCATTATGGGAAAAATGCTGTGCTTGGCACTGAGCATGCAAAGAATTCTTCCCCTTTCCCCATCCCTCAAAAAGTTTATATTCTAATAGAGAAAAAAAAAAACCCTATCATATACAGACAGACCCTGGAAATATTGCTGGTTGGGCTCCAGACCATCTCAATAAAGTGAGTATCACAATAAAGCAAGTCATATGAATTTTTAGGTTTCCCAGTGCAAATAAGTGGTGTTTATGCTACACTATGGTTTATTAAACTTGCAAAAATATTATATCTAAGAAAATGATGGATATACCTTAATGCTAATCATCAACTGAGCCTTCAGTGAGTTGTAATCTTTTTGCTGGTGGAGGGTTTTGCTAGTTGATGGCTGTTGACAAATCAGGGTAGTGGTTGCTGAAGTTTGGGTTAGTTGCAGCAATTTCTTAAAATATGATAGCAATAAAATTTGCCACATAGTTGACTCTTCCTTTCACTTGAACTCGTAGAGGCCATTGTAGGGTTATTAATTGGCCTATTTTCAATATTGTTGTGTCTCAGGGAATAGGGAGGCCTGGGAAATGGGGAATGGCGAGTCAGTGGAGCAGTCCAAATATCCACCATATTTATCAATTAAGTTTCTTGTCTTACATATGGTTTTATGGCTCCCCCAAACAATTACAATAATAACATAAAAAAATCTCTGATCTCAGATCACTGAATCATTGTGAGAATTATCAAAATGTGACCATGTGAGAACACACTGTTGGAAAAATGGCACTCATAGACTTACCTGATGCAGGGATGCCACAAACCTTCAATTTGCAAGAAATACAATATCTGTATGTAAATACAACACACATACAAAACAAATACAGAGTAATTTCTGGGGAAAGCCCAGATAATGAAGGCCTCACTTTGTGAGTGGCAATTCAGCTGAGTCTGGGAAAGAGCTTAAAATTCCATTTCTTCTCTCATAAAGAGAAAAGAAAGATCATTCCAGGCATCTAGAAGAAAGGCAAGGAGTTGGGATATGGCATAAATACTGGTCTACAATATTTGGCTTCAGATGCTGGACACAAATCTTCTCACTTAGGAAATAGCTTTGCTGGTTATCTTTTAATAATGACTCATACTTGAAAAGTGATTTATGTTTGTCTATGGACAATGTTGCTTGTTTCCTCACGACAGTCCCTGCATGATTTTGCCTATTTTATGGATATAGGAAAATAAAGACCTAATGGTTAAGTGACCTGTCCATAGCACCCAGTTCATGTCTAATTTAAACACAAATTTCCTGACTCCAACTCTGATGTTCTATCCATCAGCTTGCATTGCCTTTCTCAAATATTCCTGCTTTCAAACTCTTTCTGAATGAGGGTAAACTTCCATATTAGTATGAATTTCAGCCTGAAACCTCAATTTTTTTCAAGTTATTCTGCATTACTGCTGACATTCCCTAGAAACATGGCAAGTCCCATAGAACATATGCATCCTGGTAGATTTTGGATAGAATTCTTGCTTTGTTCACTTTAGCAGAATTGATTAGAACACAGGAAGGTAACCTATGGCACTTGAACTAGACTTGGTCTTTGGAATAATTCCATCTGATTTTTTCATTATAAAATGAAACATCTGGTGGTAACCTCTACTTTTTAGGATCAGTTTCAACAGAAACAATTAACTGAATGTGTAGCATCCGCAGAGGGGCCATTCCCCTAGTTGGGTGCGTCCACTCACAAAAAGAGGTCCTTAAATTGTTTCTCATCTCAGTGTTCTAGGAGGGTCTGAGTTTCTAACATCTTTTCTTATAACTGCTCTTGGTGTATTTCCCATTGATTTATCAGTCTGACAGATTTTTAAAATTTAAAACCCTTATCTTCTGTCTTAGAATCAATACCATGTAGTGGTTCCAATTGGTTCCAAGAAAGAAGAGCAATAACTAGGCAATGGGGATAAAGTGATTTGTCCAGGGTCACACAGCTAGGAATTGTCTGAGGTCATATTTGAACCTAGGACCTCCTGTCTCTAGGCCTGGCTCTTAACCCACTGAGCCACCCAGCTGCCCCCTTTATTAGTTTTTATAAAAGGGCATTCATTTACTGAGAAGTTATAGCAAAAAACAATCAGTACAAAACCATTCCTTCCAAGCCAGGGGTACACTCTGTTCTTTTACATACAAAGACCCTGGAAAGAGTGAGATCAAGCTTATAATGAAATGAGAGTGAAGTCCATGAATGGAGAACACAGGTAGCAAAGATTGCCTCACAGTTCCTGGTCAATACTTGCTGGTGGCAGAATCCTCATGAGGCTTCCATAGGTGTAGCTCTATGTTGAACCTCATGAAGTAGTGTAAGGCCCACACTCTTCTCCATCACAAGGGATTCCTCAAACTGTAGCCACTTTTGGGTGACCATTCTTCCCTATCCAGCTGTAGACACTTCCTTTGCCATTGATCACTACACCCCTCTGACTATTATTAACTATTATCATTTGTTAAACAAATACTCCTCCAGAATGTTTTCTTCAATGACATAGGGAATAATTCTCAAATCTTTATTGCTTCTATGATTTTCATAGTTTCTTTGTAACTGTAAAAACTCCAGAGTTTTGTGATATTTTTCCCCAAATAATTCACTTTGGCACTGTAGGAACAGCCCAAGAGAAACTGGCCTCCGTACCCACCCTCATTTGTTTCCTCATTTGGAAAATGAGGAGATTGGACTAGATAACCTGTAAGGTCCTTCCAGCTCTAACTCTGATTCTACAACCTATGATGGTCTGAGTTGTTGACTGGAGAAAGCCACGTGCAGGTCAGGACGAACCTAGGTCCACTCAGACTGTGGAGCAGAGGGGAAGAGAGCCACGGGCTAGCCGAAATCTGTGTTTCCTGCCTATCTGAGATTATGTACCTCAGTGTCAAAAGGCCCAAATTCCAGGCAAACCAAGAATAATGCCCTAGTCATCAAGTTAGAAACCAAAATTCAGCCAAGAAATGTATTTGCTGCCAGAATGAGCATTGCCTTTTCTTCTTTCTCTCTTTTACCCAAACTAAACATCCTCTTGTGAAATGTGTCCAATTTGCAATATTTACTTTCCGTTTATTTAATAACAGGAAAAGGTTTGCATGCCTTTTGTTGATTTTTACATTTCTTATTAAAATTCTTAAGGGGGTTTTGGGGAACTTAATCAGCAAAAAAAACCAGGAGAGGAAAAAAAAAAGGTCTGCATTCCACAGCCTGTAGTAATGTAGGAAACAGAGTGTTTATTTGGAGAGTCTTTCCAAGTGGGGGAAGGCAAACAATCACATCTAATGGTCTCCACTCTGCCTCCTTGCCTCCCTTTCCCGGCTCTACTAGTTCTCCAGGGAGATCTCCTTAGCATCTCTATGTCCACTGTAGCTAGCCAATTGCATGGCTTGGATGGGGTTTCAGAGGACCTTGGAATGTTTGCATTGGAAAAGGACTTGAGAAGCCATTGAGTCCAATCCACATCTTGAGAAGAATCTTCTATTCCATGTACATCACAAGAGACCATCCAACCTTTGCTTGAAAATATCTGTTGAGAGAGAATTTACTCCCTCCCCAAAGTGACCCATTCCACTTTTGGACAGCTCTTGTCGTTAGCCAGTTTTTCTTTATGTCAATTCCAATCCTTCCTTTCCATAACTTCCAACCACTGTTCCTGGTTCTGAAGGATTAATTTATTTTATTTATTAATCTCTGAAGAATTAATTTACCCCTTCTTCCAATTGACCTCCCTTCAAACACTTGTAAGGATAGTCCTATAAGTCCTATAAAAGACTCCATAAGTCATCTTTTAGTTAAATATTCCCAATTCATCCAATCCATATTCATACAGTTTAATTTCAGGATCCTTCACCATTCTGGTTGCCCTCTTCCTGGTAATCTCCAGGCTATCAAATCTCCTTACCTAACTGTTTACCCAGAAGTGAGATGAAGGGTGTATGGGTATTCAAGGAGGATTAGCAACTCTAGTGTGAGAGCTTGCTGAGGTCTTTACAGGCTGCTCATCCACTTTTGGGGTCTACTTTTCTCCCAACTCTCACTTGTGACTTCAAGAAATTGTAGCATGGATAATGGTCATACCCCAGTAAAACCCTCTTGGTGGACAGAATAAACCAGGGTGAGGGTAACCAACAGGCCATAGATCCATTGATGAGTTAGGGGGATATCTACTCCAAGCCTGTGAAGACTTCTGCTGGTGGAATGGGTGGATGAGAGCAATTTGTTCCAACAGCTGAAGTAGGCAGTGTAGAGCACTTAGAGCTTGATCAGACACAAAAGATGTCACTCATCCACTGTATCCTGGGCCACCTCCAATCATCCTGACTTTTGTCCTGCCACTAGACTTAGATGACTTTGGAAGAGAGAGTGAGGTGGATGACTTTGTGCACCTCTGTCTTACTTAAACCCAATTCAGCACAAGTCAAGCCATCACCCTGTGATGTCACTGGTCCTCTTTGAAAACAAAGAACAATCCAAAGAAGAACACAATGTGGTCTGGCCATGGTAGACCATCATGGAACCATTACCTCCCTAGTTCTGGTCACTGTGCCTCTTAATGTAATCAAAGATCTCATTAACTTTTTTGGACTGTAGATCACACCGTTTATACATATTTGGGCATCAGACCATTAAAGTGTACAGGGCAGCTAAGGTGGCCCAGTGGGTAGAGTGTTGAACCTGTAGTTAGGAAGACTTTCATTCTGATCTGTCCTCAGACACTTCCGTGCTGTGTAGCTCTGGGCAAGTCACATAACCCCTGTATGCCTCAGTTTCCTCATCTGTAAAATTGTATAATAATAGCACCTACCTCTCAGGGTTGTTGTGAGGATCAAATGAAATAATGATTGTGAAGTATTTAGTTCAGTGCCTAGCACATAGTAAACACTCAATAAATGTTAGGTATTTCAATATTATTATTATTATTATTCAGATATATTGCTATTTAGTCATGACTCACCTGTCCTAACCTTGTGAAATTGGTTTTTTGAATCTAAATGGAAGACTTTTTATATTATTAAGATTCATTTTGTTCAGGGATTCAGTAGAGAGCCATGAGACAATGTAAGCAAAATGTATTCTGTGCTCTCAGATGAAGCCAGTTTGCTTTTGTTTTTTCCTTGTTATTTATTTATTTGTTACAAAGGAAGGCTCAATTGTTAGGAATGGATTGGGATAAGGAGGCAATTAATAGGAAATGGCTTTCATGCAAAATACAACAATAAAGTTTTCAAAAAATGAATTTTGTCCTTCTAGGCACCTGTCTCTGTTATAGTTAGGTCATGATGAGTGTGAATAATGAATCCCTTACATGGCCCCATTATTCAGATTTGCACTGCACATTTCCAGTGGCCTGGAACCAATTACCTATCATATTTCAAATAATTATAATTTCTTATAGTGTGAATTCTAAAACATGTGACCATGTCGGGGGATTTATTATTCATGCTTATCAGGACCTAGGTGTATTAGATTCTACCCAGTATTTCATTGACTCAGCTTAGCCATATCTTTGGATCCTTACACAGTTTGACAGTATGCTTGCTAACTGCCCTCCTAGCTTTGAGAAATCTGTGAATTTGAGGAGCATGAAAATCCCTATTGTTGATATTAAACAGCACAGGGCCAAGAACAAATCTCTGGGGCACTTTATAGGATATTTCCTTCTATATGGACATCAAATTATTAATAACTGTGGTCAGCTAGGTGGCATAGTGGATAGAGTGCTGGGTCTGAATTCAAGAAGACTCCTCTTCCTGGGTTCAAATCTGGCTCCAGATACTTACTAGCAGTGTGACCCTGGGTAAGTCACTTCACCCTGTTTGCCTCAGTTTCCTCATCTATAAAATGATCTGGAGAAGGAAATGGCAAACCACTCCAGTATCTTCACCAAAAAAGCCCAAAACAAAACCCAAATGGAGTCATGAACAGTCAAACAAGACCAAACCAACTGAGTTACAACAATTAATAACTATTCTCTGAGTGAGTTGTTCAACCAGTTTTGAATCCACTTAATTGCACTATTCACTAGCCCACATCTTTTCCACAAAAATAGTTTGAGAAACTTGTCAAATACTTTTCTGAAGTATAGGCAAACTCTATCTTGAGCATTCTTCTGATCTAGTAACCCCATTGAGGTTAGTCTGATGAAAGCTTATCTGGCTGAAACCACTGTGACTTCTCAGACTCACCTTCTACCACTCTTCTTTTTAGAGATTTTCTTTTGCCACATATAACCAAGGATAAATAACATATTACATAACACAGTTCTAGAATTTTGCCAGGGATACAAATCAAACTAATTAGCCCATAGTGAACAGCTTCTTCTTTTTTTTTTTTTAATAAAAATCTGGACAGTATCTGCTCTTCTCCCATTTAATGCTACTTCTCCCCTTCTACAAGACCACTGACTCAGCAATCTTTCAGCACTTTGAAAGGAAGGAAATAAGAATTTATTAAATACATACTAAGTGCCAGGCATTGTGATTAGACCTTAGAATCTAGTCTAATCTAGTCTTAGCCTGGTGACTCGAACTCTTCAAGGGCACAAGGGTCTCTGTTACCCTCACTTTAGTGATTTCAAGGTTTTAGTTCCCCATGGGCCATTTTCTTCTATCCTTTTTAATCTAAAAATCATTCTCCTTGGAAGAGAAAACAGAAGCAAAGGAAGAATCAAGCTGTGCTGGCTTTTTTCAATATTTGTAATAATAATTATAATACATATAGCTAGCATTTATTAGGCACTTACTACATGCCAGCCATTATGCTAAGCACTTCACAAATATTATCTCATTTGATCCTTACAACAACCCTGGGAGGGGGTACAATTAATGTCCTCATTTCACAGCTAAGAAAATGTAGGCAATCAGGCTAAATGACTTTCTCAGAGATACACAGCTAGTAATAGTCTGGGGTTGGATTTGAACTCAAGTTTTCTTGACTCCAAATTTGCTGTCCCAATTTATCTTTTTCCTTCTCCCTTTTATCTTCATTCTCAGTATCGTCTTGCCTACCATGATCAACTGTACTCCTTCTTATTTAGTCCTTTTTTCTTCAATGTAGCTTTTACTTTATTTTTTCCAAAGTAGTTAAAAAATACTCTTACTATTGTTTTTAGCTTTCCTTACCATTCTCAGCTCTTTCTGAATTTGAGTGCTCTTGACATTAATGGGTCTTAGAGAGAATCTACTTTAGCCATTTTGGCCACCATGCTTGGAAGAAAGACACATCTAGGACTCAAAAACCTGGTTCTCTGATTCCACAGAGACAGCAGGGTGGTATAGTGAATAGAGTGTTGGACCTGAGTTCAAATCTGGGTCTCAGACACTTCCTAGCTGTGTGACTTTGGGCAAATCACTTTACCTTGGTTTGCCTTAGTTTTCTCAACTTGCAAAGTGTGGAAAATGAGAGTACCTTCCTCCCAGGGTGGGCAAGTCATGTCACCTTGGTTTGCCTCAATTTCCTTAACTGTAAAATGGGGAAGATAATAGTTCCTTCCTTCCATGGCTGTTGTGATCATCTCAAATGAGATTACCATTTGTAAAACACTTAGCACAATGCCTGACACATAGTAGGGGCTTAATAAATGATTCTTTCCTTTTTCTCCCAGTCTACTACTCTTTCAATCATACCATGTTATCTCCTTCCTTTCAACTCACTCAAGATCACACAGTGACTCAGTAGCAAATGTTACTATTATTATTATTATTGTTAACAGAATTAGGATGATCACTTATATACTAGTTGTGTGTGCCTCTGGACACAGGATGAATCAGGACAATATTTGTTCTTCTCCAATCCAATGGTACTTCTTTCATTCCACAAGATCGCTGGCAATGGCTTAGAAATTTTATCTGCTAGTTTTTTCACCATCTCAGAAGGAAGGAAGGATGAAAAGAAATAAGAATTTATTAAATGCATGCTATATATTGGATGTGCTTACCTCTTTAAGCTTCAATCCATTGATAATCATGGGGATAATCATAAATGGTTATTTGTTATAAAGTTTATTATAGAATTATAAAATAAATATAAATAATAACAAATAAAACATCATTAGATTGTTGTCAGGACCAAATGAGATCATGTGTGCAAAATGTACTATAAACTTCAAAGTGCTACATAAATGTTAGTAATTTTTATGGTAATGATTATGATTATTTTCTCATCTTTCTGGATGGACTTCACAAAGAGATCCCAACCAAATACTTCCTAGCTGTGTGACTCTGGGCAAGTCGTTTAACCCTGATTGCAAGCCCTTCTGTCTTAGAGGTGTTACTAGGACAGAAAGTAATGATTTTTAAAAAAGACACTATCCTACTTTTATTTTTTTGTACTTTGCATTCCAAATATTGTTACACAGGTAGATAAAATGACTGTCTTTTATAATTAAAGAAATTATCAGGATATGAATGTTTACAGATTGCTTTGAATGAAACTATAAGGGCATTATATGGAGTACCTAAATACATCATTGGCCTCTCTTTGGAGGGGTCATTGGTGTTTTCATCTTTGGTGACAAATACATGATGTTTTCTGTTGAGAAATATAGGATCAACCTTATACAAGAGAAAAAAACTGGGAAAATGCTTGGTGGGCTAATTACATGCTTCTGGAAAACCTTTGGACCAATAATTATGACTGTTATCCAATCCCACCATTTTCTAGTTTTGTAGGGAAGCTAGAGTTTATCTCACCTTTGTTGTAATGATTCTGCCATTCATTGTGTGACCCTGAACAAGTCACTAAACCCCCATTGCCTATCCCTTACCACTCTTCTGCCTTAGAATCAGTGCACAGTATTGATTCTAAGACAGAAGGTGAGAGTTTAAAAAAATAGACCCCATAGTATACTTTTTGATTGATGTTGAGTTATTTATCTTATTCTCTCCCCTGCATTGACCATCTGTATTACTTTAACCTTTTGGCTTTTACTTTTGGTTGCTGATTAAGGGTATCAAACATTTCTGATATACTTTTGTAGCCCAGATTCCAATGAATATGTTTCTTTTTTTTTCTGTGGACTTTAATTGGATGATGTAGTGTTCAAGCTTACTACCAGTCTACTTATCTTTCTGCAGGTCTTCAAATGTTTTATCAAACTATTCTCCCTTGGTGGGATTTGATGTTCAACCTTGGGCAAAATTCTTGATGGCTCCATTTTTCCTCCTCTGGTCTTTACTTCCCAAATCAATAACCCCAAAACATTGAAGTAATGAACATTGTGTGTAAGTAGAAATATTTTTTTCACTTTTTTGTCAAACTAAAGGTATGGGGGAAGGGGTGGGACATTGTTATCTGGTTGGGATGGTTATAGCAGGTGCCACCTTTTTGATATCTGTTTGGTATAGTTGAGTGTATTGGTCAGATTCATATTGTCAAACAAAAAAAGGCTTTTCAAAATTCAAGTCCAAATGTACTTGTCTTTTTTACCTAAGAATCATTTAAGACATTGATATTGTTTTATTCTCTATTTCATTATTCAGTAGAATTTGTTCCTTTTGCATATTTTAGTAAGTCTTCTATTTCAGCTCTTAATTCATAGCCTGGATCACTGTATTGCTAAGAAGAGCTAAATCATTCCCAGTTGCTCATCATACAATATTGCTATTATTGTGTGTGGCTGGTTCTTTTCACTTCACCATGCATCAGTTCATGTAAGTCTGATGAAGTAATATCTTTTGGCTGTTCTCCACTGATGTGTGATATATTAGTGTGTGCTTAGAACTGAGGTTACTATTGACTAGTAGCAGTATGAAGCCCTTCCCCTATAAGGAGCAAGAGCTGTTTCCAGCGTATTAGTCTAAAGCAGTTGTACCTAAGGAAAGCACTCATCTCCATAGTCACCTTAATACTCATTCATGATTTTGTGGTTGGAGTTTTTGTGGTCAGAGCCATCTGCATGGAGCCATTTTAGGCAGATAGAGGGCCGAGAATTGATATTGCCATTTCTGATTTATTCTGGCACTAGAACAAGAAGGAGCTACACTTTTCTACTATGCTATGTGTCAAGTTGATCATCATGACAGTTCTGAGCAGGATCACATTGCAACCTCTTTGCCAAACCATCAATTTTATTTTACAAGCCATTTAATCATGCTGATCAAGGTACCAACCCAACCAGTGATATTTCCAGAGACCAATGGCTGACATTTCAGGGTACCTGGGATGCCTTCTCAACTACCATAAGGGTTTCAGGAAACATGGAATCCCTGCTGTCTATCACTTTGGCCATTTGCAATTGCCTACCCACATGGCATGGATGATGGGTTGGTTTGGGGGTGAGGCCAGTATTTGAGAAGAAAATTGCCCTTTGACAGAGATACTGATGACAATGATGATGATGGTTGTGATAGGACTAATATATACTAGAATTTCCCTAACATAGCACTTTTCCTTCTGCCTATGTTATGAGCAGTCCCAGACCCCTCTTCCTTAACTAATCCTTTGGTCTTGGCTTTCCCTGGAAGGAGACAAAAATGCCTCTGGGAACTAATGGGTCTATTCTTTCTTTCTTTCTTTCTTTCTTTCTTTCTTTCTTTCTTTCTTTCTTTCTTTCTTTCTTTCTTTCTTTCTTTCTTTCTTTCTTTCTTTTCTGCCTTTCTTTCTGTCTGTCTGTCTGTCTGTCTTTCTTTCTTTCTTTCTTTCTTTTCTGCCTTTCTTTCTTTCTTTCTTTCTTTCTTTCTTTCTTTCTTTCTTTCTTTCTTTCTTTCTTTCTTTCTTTCTTTCTTTCTTTCTTTCTTTTCTGCCTTTCTTTCTTTCTTTCTTTCTTTCTTTCTTTCTTTCTTTCTTTCTTTCTTTCTTTCTTTCTTTCTTTCTTTCTTTCTTTCTTTCTTTCTTTCTTTCTTTCTTTCTTTCTTTCTTTCTTTCTTTCTTTCTTTCTTTCTTTCTTTCTTTCTTTCTTTCTTTCTTTCTTTCTTTCTTCCTGCCTTTCTTTCTTTCTTTCTTTCTTTTTTTTTCTTCACATTCTTTTATTAACATTTTTTACAAACAACATTTACTACACATTTCAAAGATGTTTAATACCGTGTTCTCTTATCAATTTTCTTTAGTCAGCTATTGTTTTCCAAAAATGCTAAAATTTAGTTATAGCAAAACATTTTTTATTATAGTTTATCTTCAATGAAAACTGAATCTGTGGAAACTGAATTTGACAGTGTTAGTTCAAAGTCATTCAGGTCAAACATTAATTCAGTGTCTATACGTGTAAGACACCATCCTAGGCACTATTCAAGAGAAGACATGAATTCTCCATACACATTAACAGAGATCAAACAAACAAGAAAGCTAATATTTTCAATTATTCTAGTTCTTTTCCCTTTTGTGTAATTTATTCTTTTCTGTCCAGTTCGTAATCAATGTTGATTGTCTTAGCTAAATCAATCATGTTGATCTGTAGTAGTTATTAAGATTGTTGAAATGAAAATATCAGACATGATGCAGTTTATCCTTTTGGCATTTTCATTTGGTGTCAGAGGTGTGGTTTACTGTTATTTTAGGGCCCAATGGAGGGTTGTTAGCTCACTTTCACTCAAAAACTTAAGGTTTCTGAAACAAACTAAATTCTGAGAAGGTTTATGAAGGAGACAGCTTGCATAAGTGAAGAGTTTCACACCAGAGGCTAATCGTTGGTATTATTTTAAAATAGTAGGGTCTGAATCTATAGTGGTTAAGGTAGTTTTTTCCCCTCAAGCTTGCATATACCCTCTGTATGACTAAATAACTAAAGGCACAGTTCTTTGTTAATAAAAAGTCAGAATATATATTGGTGTATGACTGATGTAGTCTTGGAACATCTTATTTCATACACTCAGAAGATCAGCTCAACACAGTGCATACTTTGAAGTCAATGGGAAGTCTGTAGTTGAATGTATTAAAAGCACTATGAAAGCTGTAAAAAAAAAACCCTCTTGTCAAAATGCTAATCTTATTAATTCAAACTTTTAATTTTATAATTATTAGATGCAGTCGTCATTCTGGGGAACTGATACTTTCACCCAAGTTGGAAAAACACTTTTCATTAGCACTCATCTCTTATCTCTCAAAATGAAGTTCACTCAGTACAAGATTGAGGTAAAAGGGTTTTTTGAAACAATCTAATATTTATAAGATCTTCTGAAGTGTTAAGATTTTCTGAGAGGTTTAAGAAACCTGTTCTTGCTACTAGGTATGCAAATAGGTTTTTTTAAGGGCCATATTTACAAATCTTTATAGCAATGTATAATCATTTTGGCTCAAGTACACCATTTAATGAACTGTTACATCATTAAATGCTACCATAGTGGTCTGAGTTAATGCAACCCCATATAAACAGCTATTTCTTGGGATGTATATTATTACTATATAGGTAATACAATAATATTTATCTGACTTTTCCTTCCTTCTTTCCTTCGTCATAGACACATGACATTTTGTAATCAGGACATCATTTATCATTAAAAATGTTTTTAATGAAATAACTGACTTCCAAGAAACCAATGGGCAAAGTAATTTGCCTGAACAAGAAAGATTCACTGGCCTGACCTTATTGTTCACATTCATATCTTTCTTTCTTTCTTTCTTTCTTTCTTTCTTTCTTTCTTTCTTTCTTTCTTTCTTTCTTTCTTTCTTTCTTTCTTTCTTTCTTTCTTTCTTTCTTTCTTTCTTTCTTTCTTTCTTTCTTTCTTTCTTTCTTTCTTTCTTTCTTTCTTTCTTTCTTTCTTTCTTTCTTTCTTTCTTTCTTTCTTTCTTTCTTTCTTTCTTTCCTGCCTTTCTTTCTTCCTGCCTTTCTTTCATCAATGGTGTGTATTGGTTTTAAGGCAGAAGAGCAGTAAGGGCTAGACAAGGAGGGAGTGAAGTGACTTGCCCAGGGTCACACAGCTTGTCTTTTCCTCCAATTATATTATAAGTTGTATTGAGGCAAAAACTTAGCACAGCAGTCATCACACAATAAAGGTCTGGAAGAAAAAAATCTATCATAGGAAATGTTTATTCCATAATATATAATAGAGACAACAATCTATTTCTTTATTATATTTTAAGAATTGATTAATATATAATTTTATTACTTTAACAGAGTAAAATTAACAGGTCTATTACATACATATAACATATAATGAGACAATATTTACAAAGGGCTTAAAGGATTATATAAATTCTAGTTATTATTAGTACAAAAAACACTAAATTTTGTTGTTCAGTTATTTGGTTGTGTTCAATTCTTCATGACCCCATTTGCTTTTTTTTTTTTTGCAAATATTCTTGGGTGTTTTGCCATTTTCTTTTCCAGCTCATTTTACAGATAAGGAAACTGAAGCAAATAGGGTTAAGTGACTTAGCCAAGAGTCACACAGCTAGTTAAGTGTTTGAGACTGGATTTGAACTCAGAAAGCTGAGTCTTCATGACTCCAGGCCTGGCACTCTATCCACTGAGCCATCTAAATATTATTACTGTATAGGGCTACTTCTTTTACATAATTTAACCACAAAAATAAAAAAATGGATTAGAATACATGATCTCTGACTTTAACATTCCATGAATTTATAAATACTTAATTGAATTAAATTAATTTAGTTTTTAGTGTATTAGTATCATTCACTGGACCAGGAACTAGGAAAACAAAGTCCAAACCAAGCCAATTCTTACCCTTAAAGAGCTTACATCCTATTAGAGAATGTAGTACATATCCTGACAAATAAGTTATTTGAAGAGAGATGGGTACTAACAATTGATTGGAGAGATAAGGGAAGTCTTCTAATAGGAGGTAGTACCTGAATTGAACCTTGAAGGAAGGGAAAATTGAGAGGACGTAAAGAGAAAAGAGTGTATTTGAGACAGCTGAGCAGAGGCCTGGACTTAATCCAATTGAGTTGGAATGTGGAATGGGTGAAAGACTAATGGAAGCTAAAGACAGGGGGAAGAAGTCCTTACACATAACATGACTGAGGCTCTAGCCACTTCCTACTGTCAAGAAAGGGAATGGAATGATTAGACCCGGAACAAGACAAGATCATTTGGGTAGCTTGGGGGGAAAAAGATTTGGGACAGAAGGGACTAGAAGCAGGGAGACCATTTGGTGGCTAATAGAATGATCTGGCTGAGAGGTGAGGAGAACTTAAACTATGTGGATATTTTTGTTAAAATAAAAGGAGAAAAAAGGGACAGAGGTGAGAGAGATTGTGGAAGGAGATTCCTAGGATCAGGGTGGGAAGGGACTTCAGAATCCACCTAGTAGTACAGCCAGAATCTTAGAGACATTTGCTTGTAGACCTCAACTGAGGAGGGAACTCACTACTTCTCTAGGCAGCTCATTTAACTTCTGAATATATTTAATTGTTTGTAATTTATTTACTTTTACCAATTACAGGTAATAACAAAATTTCACTTAAGTTTTCTGAAGTTATATGATCCAAGTTATTTCCCTTCTTTCTTTTCCTCTCCCTTCCCAGAGCTAGCAGGCAATTTGATCTGGGATACATATATATGTGTGTATATATATATATATATATATATATATATATATATATATATATATATATATATATGTTATCATGAAAAACACATTTCCATATTGTTTCATTTTTGTAAGTGAATAATCATATAAAACCAACCCCCCCCCAAAAAAACCCAAACTGTGTATGCTTTCAAAAGTGCATTCTGACTCCAACAGTTCTTTCTCTGGAGATGGATCTCATTCTTTGTCCCAAGTCCCTCAGAATTGTCCTGGATCTCTGTATTGATGAGAGTAGCAAAGTCTATCAAAGCTGATCATTCCACAATATTGCTGTTACTATGTACAATGTTCTCCTGGTTCTGCTTATTTCACTCTGTATTAGTTCATGTAAGTCTTTCCAACTCTTTCTGAAACCATCCTGTTCATTTCTTATAGCACAATAATTGAATGTAATTAATTGTTAAGAAGTTCTTTTATGGGGTCTCTCTAAAGACTTTTGTTGTTGTTCAGTCATTTTCAGTTGTGTCTGACCCTTCATGACTCCATATGGGATATTCTTGGCAAAGATATTGTAGTGTTTGGTCATTTTCTTCTCCAGCACATTTGATAAATGAGGAAACAGAGGAAAATGGGGTTAAGTGACTCACTTAGGATCACATAGCTAATAAATGCCTGAAGCCAGATTTGAATTCAGGAAAATGAGTCTTTCTAACTTTAAGACTGGCACTCTCTCCACTATGGTGCCATCTAGCTACCCTCCCAAAATCTTGCTGGGGTTTAAAATTATTAAAACTAACTCTCACTCCAAATTCATGCTACTAAAACTTCAAATTTCAGTTAGACTTTTTGGAGACCCTGTGTAAAACTTATATTTTCTCCTTTTAGCCTACTTATTATTCCTAATTCTGTCTACTGTGGCCAAGAAGAACAAGTTTTTTCCACATTAAGATACTTGAAGGTGTCCATAGTCTTCTCCACCCCTCCCCACAATATCTCCAGGTCTTTTCTTCTGTAGATTAAACATCCACCTTATATGGCATGAGCTCCCTTCCCTTTGACAATTTGGTCTTTTGGATCTTTTTCAGATTAATCAACATTTTTCTAAAAATAAGATGACCAGAACTCAATCTAGTAATGCTTCAGATTTTCTTTGACCAGGCAAGACTATTGCCTCTTTATTCTTGGACACTAGATTTCTCTCTCTACGCGCCCCCCGCCCCAAACTCTTACCTTCTGTCTTAGAGTCAATACTATATATTGGTTCCAAGGCAGAAGAGTGGTAAGGTCTAGGCAATGGGGGTTAAGTGACTTGCCCAGGGTCACACAGCTAGGAAGTGTCTGAGTCCAGATTTGAACCCAGGACTGCCTATCTCTAGGCCTGGCTTTCAATCTACTGAGCTACCTAGTTGCTCCCTAGACTTCTCTTAATGCAACTAAAGATAGCATTAACTTTCTAAGCTACCCTATCTCACTTTTGGTACCTATTGTCTCAGGCCCCTTTTTAGATACACTGTTGTATCTATACTGCCTATACTGTATCTCTACTATTGCCATCTTGTCATTGTGAAGTAGATTTTTTGAGCCTAAGTGTAAGACTTTCCATTTATTAGTATTAAATGTCTCCATTGATAGTAATGTGAAACATCAAAAGACCAACCACAGATTTCCTGAAAAATGCCTTCCAGGTTGACATGGCATCATTGATTGACTTTGAACCCTTTGGATCCTTTTGTGATCATTCAGTTAATTCTGAAAACACCTTATCCTACCTTTGTCTAGACCACACCTCTCCATCTTTTACTCAAGAATAGCATGAGAGGCTTTATCAAATGCATTGCTAAAATCTAGGTAAACTTTATATAATTTCTTTGATACCAGTTTACTAACCCTGTCAAAAAAGGAAATAAAGTCAGTCCAGCCTGAGCAGTTCTCAATGAAGCTATCTTGGCTTTGCTTTATTGATGCTTCCTTTTCGATCAGTCATCTGAGTTTATCAGTCATCTTTAATAATAAGATCTAGGATTTTACCACAATTGAAATCGACAAGAGTTGGTGACTAATTGGATATGGAATTGAGGGAGAAGTTGAGGGGGACTCTAAAATTTCCAGCTGGGTTTGATTGGAAGGAGGGTGATGCGTTCAATGAAAAAAAGGTAAGTTATGAGATGCTAATTGAGGAGAGAAGATGAGCTCTGTTTAGGATATGCTGAGCTTGAGATGCTAAGACACCATCTGGACAAAGGTGGTCAAAAAGCAGTTGAAGGAGACAGCTAGGTTGCTTAGGGAATAGAAAGCCAGGCCTGGAGATGAGAAGTTTTGGGTTCAAATTGGGCCTCAGATACTTCCTAACTGTGTGACCCTGTGATGTGGGCAATCCACTTAATCCCAGTTGCCCAGCCCTTATCTCTCTTTTGTCCTTGGAACTAATACTTAGTATTGAATCTAAAATGCAAGGTAAGAGTCTAAAAAAAAAGGCAGTTGAAGATATGGGTCTAGGATAGCATTGGTGAAGTATTGGTCCTTGTGCCCAGCCTGCACAGGGGGAGCTGCTCCATTTCCCATCTTCCCAGCACCCAAGGACTTTTTTTGCATGTCCTGCTCCTCTGTCAAGCCACCCAAAGCAAGCTCTTCCTCCCTCTGCTCTCTGGAGTAATGTGGGGGGCTCACAGGCAGATTTTTGGTTTGGCCAAGCAAAATTGAAAAATCTTCACTGATGCTGGTCTAGGGCATTGATGCAAAATTAGTATTGGATATATGGATCTACATAAAATTGAAGAGTATGATTATAGACTTTATTTTCATCTTTAATTTAATTTAATTTAATTTAATTTAATTTATTTAAAAAAAAACCCTTACCTTCCATCTTGGAATCAATTCTGTGTATTGGTTCCAAGGCAGAAGAGTGGTAAGGACTAGGCAACAGGAAGTGACTTGCCCGGGGTCACACAGCTAGGAAGTGTCTGAGGTTAGATTTTAACTCAGGACCTCCTGTCTCTGGGCCTGGCTCTCAATCCACTGAGCTACCTAGCTGCCCCCTTATTTTCATTTTTTAGATCCAGCAAAACAAAGCTGGATATGATAGATAAGTTCCTCAGTATTCCAGGGGAAGCAAGACAGAAGGGGAAGGAGCTAGGGCTGAGGCATGGATAGGAATGTAACCTTTTTCTCTCCTCTTTCCCTTTCGCCATTCATTAATCTTTGCTTATCTCTTTTCATTTCTCCTTTCTTGATGTCACTAAAATTGTAGTCTAGTAGAACTGGAAGAGACCTTAGATCTTCTGGACTAATCTCTTCATTTTATTGAGGAGGAAACTGAGGCCCTGAGAGATGAATATTTTGCCCAATATCACATAGTAAGTAAGGAACATAGCTGGGATGACAATTCTTCTCTAGGGTTCTTTCTGCTTATATAGCAGATATTATATAATATAAGATCATTATATTATATAATATAAAATTATATATATATGCAAATCTTGATATCCAATTAAAAGACTTGAAAAATGTATCTTTTGGAATTGTTGAATAAAATTTTGTATGGTCTTTTCTTAAAAATAATTAAAAAATAATAGTAATAGTGGCTACCACTTACATAATATATTAAGACATATTTTAAATAAATTATAGTAAGAAGATAACCTTGTAAATTTACCTGTCCATTCATTCATCCATCCATCCAAAGACCGTTTATTAGTGATTGACTATATTCTAGGCACCATAGGGAGATTCAAAGATGCATTAGACATAGTCCCTGCTGTGAGGTTACAGCCTCCTCCAGTGCCCTTTCCCCAACATCATGCTGTCTCTCTTTAGAGGAAAAATGTCAAAAATGTAGTAATCAGACAGCTCCTTGGTGCACTGGCATTTGAGGCTTGTTTGCTTTTTTTCAGCAAATATCTGGACTAATGTAAGGTCTATAAAGTCTGTGGTTCCTTTCTACCTCCTCCCCCAACTTTGAGTTTTTAACCAGGGCAGATTTTAAGAGTAGATTGAATAGGAGATTGGTTGGAAAGAAACAAATCACCCCAAGGAAAGGCTTGACACTTCTACCTATCTTCTTTTTAGTCATTGGCAACTAGCATCATAAGGGAAATTTAATTTTTCATTGATTCAATTTAATTAAAATTATTTTAAAATTATCACCCTTAATTATTACAACATGACTGTCTCCCAGTGTTCTTCATTCCCCTTCTCTCTCCTGCATCTACCATATGTATTGAACAAAGGAAAAATTCAGTTGACACATATCTAATAGCACATGCAACTTTCTACATCCACATCCATCACCTTCCTACTGACAGAATGGAAATGTGTTTCCACATCAGTTCTCTGGTACTGAAGTTAGTTATTTAAACGAAGTCTGGCCTTATCCTTGTCGATATTATGGTAGGCATTGGTTGTATTGCTCTTCTGGTTCTACTTTCTCTGAATTCACTTTTTTTTCATTCTTATGGTTCTAGAAATATTTCATAACTTTCATATCATTGTGCAGTGGAAAGAGCACTAACCCTCTAAATCAAAGACCTTGGGTTCAAATCCCACTGTTGATGCTTATGACCTGTGTGATCTAAGGCAAATCCCTTAACCTTTCAGGGTCTCAGTTTTCTCATCAAAATGAGCTATTTGGATGAAATGGCTTTTGAGGTCTCTTCCATCTCTTCACCTATATTTCTATGCTACTATATATCTTCTCCAAATAATGGACACCTACTTTTTTTTTTTAGTTCTTTTACATCCATGAAAGTAAACATTTGGACTTATATGGATTCAAGGGTCAGAACAGACCTTGAAACTTATTTAGTCCACCTAAAAATTCCCTTGTCCTCCTCCCTCAACCTTGGTTCACCTCCTTCACTTTACAAGGGAGATAACTGATGCCCAGGAGGTTGAAGTGATTTGATCTAGGTCAATATGAATGAAAGAGCTAGAAATAGGTTTGATTTTGAAAAGTGGATGGAAGATGAACTGGGAAGGTGGGGTAGGGAGGAAGATGGACCAAGAAGGGAACTGAAAGCAGGCTTAGATAGGAAGGTGGGGGAGAGAAGAAAGGTCTGGGAAAACTAAAAAATACCCTTGGCTTTCTTCTGAATTTTGGGTCCTTTTGTAGCCATTTACACTTTTGAATCTCACTTTCTCCCTCTTTGGCCTTCTTTACTTACAGAGATTAAGGCTTATTATGAAGTGGCCAAGACTGCTCTGGCCAGGCTATGTGGCCCCCATAAATTTCAAAATGCTGTTTGTCTCTAGTTAATGTAACCTTATTTACTATACTGCCCAGATAATTTTTCCCCCCACGTGCTTTGTTTTTTTCATACTCTGATTTGACTCAAACACTAAATAAGTATATTATTTACAAAATATCTCTATCACCCAGAAGATATCTCACTGAAAGGAATTAAACAGTTACACATTAAAACTTTTATATGTGGGATACGCATCAGTAAACATCAGTGTACGCCATTCCAGATCCATTTCTGTTTTCTCTGTGGGAAAAACAAGTTACTGAAGCTGAAAGGTGAAGGCTGTCCTTTTTGAAGGAGCCCTTGGACAAACCCTGAACCCCTTCAGGGGTCTGGGAGAGGCCCAGGCCTCCTTCAGAGAATGACAATTCTCTAGCGAATGACAATCTGACTTAGAGGCCAGAGTTCTGAGAGTAAAAAAAGAAGCAACATTATAGAAAATCCTTCAGTGAAATAGTGAATCATCATGGCAGCATGGGAAGGGAAGGCATTGGGTTTCCTCTTAGCTGTATCATCTTGGGTAGCTCATTTCCCTTTTTGAGCCTCAGTTTGTTTATCTGTAAAACAAGGAGGTTGGATGAGATGGGAGAGTCTTTCTAATTCAGACATCCTATGATTCTATGTATTCAGCCCTTACTATGTGTCCATGTGCCTTGGTGGGTAGAGAAGGAATGTTAAGAATGACTTTGAAAATGGAAGCGCAGGAGGTTTTCCTAGGAAATGAGTGAACAAAGGCCCAGAGATGGCAAAGAGTAAAGAGTGTTGGGAGAACAATCTAATGGAATCATAGAAGGTTGAACTGGAACGACATCAGAAATCCTTCTGTCCAAACACCTTGCTTTGTACTTGAGGTTGGCCCTAGGCCCAAATTAGTAGCAAAAGCTGGGACAGTAGTTGAGGATTCCTGCTAGAGAATAAGAGAAAATTAAATTGGATTTGAGGGTGGTCAGACTATGGAGGGTTTGGAATACTTGGTGGATTAATCTCAATCCATGTCCTAATGGAAGGAGGATTCCTGAGTGCATGGACAGGCAACATGTAAAGACTGGGTATCTGGAAAGGAGGAGAAGAAAAGGTGTGCAAAGGAGGGAAGGACACAGAAAAGGGGAAGACAGGTGGACTCTAAAACATTGTAATTTCTTTGGTATTTTATTCAGAATGTTTTTCCTTCTCTATTCTTTATGATTTGAGAGGTAAGCTGCCAGGGCCAAAGACAGCTCTTCAGACCAATGGGAAGCAGCTGTGGATCCTGGTGTGAAAGATGCAGATCAGGTGTCAGAGGACCTGGATTCAAATTCTGCCTCAGCTACTTTCTACTTCTGTGACATTGAGCAAGTAGTTCCCCTTCTCTAGGATTCATTTTCTTCTTAGGAGGGGTCCCTGGGACCTCTAAATCTATGATCCCCTATTTTGTACACCAGAACTAGACAAATAATTTGTGTACCACATGCAAGTTTTCCCCTCTCATCCTCATCAATCTCTCTCTGTCTCTTCTCTCTTTCCTTCACATTATCTTTCTTTCTTCTCTCTCTCTTTCTTTCTGTCCCTATCCATCTCCTCTCTTTTCTCCCCTTCCATCTTGTCTCTTCTCTTTTTTCATTCTTCTCTCCTTTCTCTTTTTTTTTGCTTCTGTTTCTGTTTCTGTCTCTGTCTCTCCTCTCTTTTTCTTTCTTTCATCCCTTTGGAAAGGGATGAGTAGCAGCGCAATCAAAACATATAGTCATTTGTTTTATTTTATTTTTAAACCCTTACCTTCCATCTTGGAATCAATACTGTGTATTGGTTCCAAAGCAGAAGAGTGGTAAGGGGTAGGCAATGGGGGTTAAGTGACTTGCCGAGGGTCACACAACTGGGCATATAGTTATTTATATTCATGTATTTTTTCAAATTTCATTCAAAAGGAATTTAGCAAACAGTTATTAAATGCTAACTGAATGCCAAGCATTGTGCTTGGTGCTGCAGACACAAAGACAAAGCTAGGAGCTTACATTCTTCTGGGGAGTTGCAGGATGCATACAGATCAGTTAATTAAAGAGTCTATATACAGTTATACAGAGGAAATTTAAGAGAGAGGGGCTACTAAGTGCTGGAGTGATCCAGAGGGCTCTTGGGTAAGAGGTGGCATTTACCTTGTGCCTGAAAGGAAGCTAGAATAACAGCCCCTATCTATATAGTGCTTTCCTTATGACAACCTTGCATGGCTGGCTATATATGTATTCTCCTCATTATATATAGCTCATAGGAATTATGGGGAGAAGACCAAGGTCACACTGCAAGGAAACTGAGGCAGAATTCAAACCCAACACTCCTGACTCTAGGTCTAACATTTTATCCACCCGGTCACATTTTTTCTTGATTTAATGGCTACAAAGGGGAGGCACCTGGGTGGTTCAGTGAATGGAGGGCAAGGCCCAGAGGCAGGAGGTCCTGGGTTCAAATCTGGCATCAGATACTTCCTGGCTGTCTGACCCTGGGTGAGTCACTTCACCCCCAGTGCCTAGCCCTTACAACTCTTCTACCTTCGAACCAATACATAGTATTGATTCTAAGAGAGAAGGGAAGGGTTTTAAAAAACAATGGCTACAAAGTCCCTGATTACATCAAATGAGTTCATCTTCAGATGCTAGACTCTCATCCCTCTAGGATGGAAACAACCTTAGATTTAGACTCAGATGAAGTGGGTTCAAATACCTGTTTTGCCACTTATTCCCCATGTGACCATGTACAAGGTATTTAACCTCAAAACTTCTCTGAGTCTCACTAGTCTCATCTTTAAAATAAGGGGGGAATGGATTAGATCAGAGATGTCCAATGGGGCTGCCCTGGGGCTGACACACTCCCCAGTTTGGCCTGAACCAGATTAAAATGTAATTGGGGAATATTTAACAAAGTAAATAAGAATACAATAGCACACAGATAATATTAATATGTGGTTTTCTAAGTCAATATGCAGTCTTTATGTATGATTTAGTTTCTATTTGAATTTGACACTCCTAGACTAGATGACCTTGGAAGACCCAATGTTAAATCTCTGATTATATGACTGTGAGAATAGTTAGTACAGATATTATCATTTTTCTTTTGAAGAGGAGGAAACTAAAGTTTCAGAGAGGGGAAATGACTTCTCTAAAGTCTCAGAGGTAGTGAGGTTCAAAATAAATCTTCAAATCCCAGATTCAGAGTGATTTTTATTCTACTAGGGAGTGACTTCTGCCAGTGGGAGGCCTGGGGACTGAGCCCAGAAGGACAAAGTTAGGGCAGTGTTTATGCTTGAGTAAGTGCATGCCAGGGGCATTTAATAAATAGTCAGTGTAGAAATGTGGATCCAGTCATTGCTTGGGGTAAGGGGTGGGGAAATACTCCTGATGCAAATCCAGTAGAGACCTAAAGCAGAAAGATTTCTGTGCCCATGGCAGAACTCGCCCTAGCAACCAGACATTTACTTACTTATTCACCACTGGAAAATATAAACATTTCTCTCCTCTTGGGGCCAGACCCTAGGACACCAGGAGTTCACAGCAATGGAGAAAGAGCAGCCACTCAGACAATATTGCAACATGGCCCAAGTCCCATGAACTCTTTGAGTAGAGAGAGATTTCATTCTGTTAGCCACATGACCATTGTTTTTCCTTCCACAGAAGTAATAGGGCCTTCTGTGTCCCCATTTACAGTGGGCAGAGTAGCTCCCTATGGAGTTTCTCTGTGGACAGGTAGCCTTCTCCTCTTCTTCATATTTGGATGGATCTGTGATTTCCTCCATGTAGGTGCTCCCTCCAGTGATGCAGTTTGCAGTCCATGCTCTCAAGTTTTTGGATGGCTTATCTACATGCTAAGAAAATTCTCCTCAGCCATGGTAGAAACAGTGCTGCATCTAGAATCAGGTTCAAATCTTAGTTCTGTGACCTACTCCCTGGATGAAGTTGGGCACATTCTTTCAATCTTCTGGCACATCTCATCTGTAAAGTGAGAAGTTTAGAGTGAAGGATCACCAAGTACCATTTGAATTCTAAACTGATGGCCCCATGATCCCCTGGTTCTCATGATAGTACTTGATGACAATGGCACCCATCATCTGGCTGCCCATTGGCTATCTCTTGCTCTTGACCTGTGACTAGCCCATTTTCTCTTCCATTCATACATATGTATGTAGAAACCCTTTATTCCACTTTTGTGCAATTTTCTGTTGGTAATGTGTTATGATATTATGTCCTTTGGGAGAAAACAAGAGAGAAGCAAAGGTCACAAATTGAGTTAGGCCTAGAACCCAGGTGTTGGCTGTCTCAACAATCAGAAAAATTCATAAGTTCATAGGATTTTGTGCCAACATGGGCTTGCGTCCTTATTTCTCCTGTTCTCTATGACTCGTTTGCTTAACTTTTCTTTCTTCTGTCCTCTACAGTCTTGCTCATAGGATCATGAGATTGTGGATTTAGAGCTAGATGGAACTTGAGAGGCTTTAAAATCCAAACCTCCTGTTTACAGATGGACACAGAAAAGTCAAAGGATTTGCTTTTGTCACACAGCTATTAAATATCTGTCAAAAATTGAACCCACTTCTTCCTGACACCAAAGATATTATCCTATCTATTATGTTAATGTGAGAAAAGTGTTCTGTAAATATTCAAGCTCTAAATGTGAATTTATGTCCTGCATAGTTCTTATAGGATATAAAAACCTTTCTCTTCCTTCTGACTTCCACCAACAGCCTTCTTACTATAAAGATGCCTCTGCTCCTGAAGCCTCTCCTATGACTGGTGATTTCCCCAGCACCATGACTCCATGAAGAGTTCAAGCCATCCATCCACTCTTCTGTTCCAGCTCTACTCTTGAACCCCTTCCCACTACTTTCCAGCTTCCTCTTATATGTATAGAGAAAAGATAAATAGATACATAGGAGATAAAATATTGATTAAGCACTTTCTATGTGCCAAGGAATGTGCTCCCCCTGACTACTTCCCAGCTTCCTTTTATATATTATCTTTTCCCATCAGAATATAAGCTTCTTCAGTGAATGCTGGAGGGGATGTGGCAAAGTAGGGACATTAATTCATTGCTGGTGGAGTTGTGAATTGATCCAGCCATTCTGGAGGGCAATTTGGAACTATGCCCAAAGGGCGATAAAAGACTGTCTGCCCTTTGATCCATCCATAGCACTGCTGGGTTTGTACCCCAAAGAGATAATAAGGAAAAAGACCTCTACAAGAATATTCATAGCTGCACTCTTTGTGGTGGCCAAAAATTGGAAGACAAGGGGATGCCCATCAATTGGGGAATGGCTGAACAAATTGTGGTATATGTTGGTGATGGAATACTATTGTGCAAAAAGGAATAATAAAGTGGAGGAATTCCATGGAGACTGGAACGACCTCCAGGAAGTGATGCAGAGCGAGAGGAACAGAACCAGGAGAACATTGTACACAGAGACTGATACACTGTGGTATAATCGAACGTAATGGACTTCTCCATTAGTGGCGGTATAATGTCCCTGAACAATCTGCAGGGATCTAGGAGAAAAACACTATCCATAAGCAGAGGACAAACTGTGGGAGTAGAAACACTGAGGAAAAGCAACTGCCTGACTACAGCGGTTGAGGGGACATGTCAGAGGAGAGACTCTAAAAGAACACTCTAATGCAAATACTAACAACATGGCAATGGGTTCGAATCAAGAACACATGTGATACCCAGTGGAATCACACGTCGGCTATGGGGGGGGGGGGGAGGAAAAGAAAATGATCTTTGTCTTTAATGAATAATGCTTGGAAATGATCAAATAAAATATTATTAAAAAAAAGAATATAAGCTTCTTGAAGGTAGGAACTATCTCTTTTGGCTACTGTTTGTATTCCCAGCATTTATTGCATTACTTGTATAATGGAGGGAGAGAAATGGAGTCTCCCACCGCTGAATTCAGGACCAGAGTGTGGTATAGATGGAATGGAGCCAAAAGGTAGAGAGCGAGGGGATAGATTGGTTTCCCTCTCTCTTTCCCTGGTAAACCCCACTCTGGTTGTCTTCAGAACTGCTGGTTACTGTTCCCTCTGATACTTGGTTGAAATAATGTACAGGACAGCCAGCTTCTCCCTCTCTGAGGAGAGAATGCAACTTTCCTTCCCCCAAACTCCAAGTCTCCCTTCTTAGATACTATGAAGCAGACACTTGATCTAGAAAATAGCTATTTATTCTAAAGGAACACATGAAAGGTAGGGCAAATGAGCCCTAGGGAAAAAGTAATGGGAAGGTGGGAAACAGGAAGTCCCTAAAGATAACAATTAAACCCCTTCTCCCCAAATCCTGCAGGGTTGGGCTTTGCCTGCCTGACCCTCTGGGGTCAACTGTGAGACTGTGTATGTGTCCTGACTCCTAGCTATCATAGATATTAGTATCAAGTTCAAAGGACTGTCTAGAGGGATTTAGAGGAATTCTTCTTGTGGTGAATGGCTTTCTGGCAAAGTCCTATTCGCTCTGGTTTCTCTTCACTGGATACTAGGGTCTGGCTTCACAGGAGGATACTCCAGGCTCAGAGGTTCGCTCAGATCAACCTCTCTGGTGGGCTTCCCAAAGAGAAGTGAGTTCAACTGTCTGGATCTTCTCAGTTTCTCTGTTCCTTCTCCGGAATTATCTCTCCTTCTTGCCCTTTCCCCCACTCAAGATGGTCTTCCAGGATGATGAATTTGCCTTTCTCTCTTATACTTGGCACCTAGTAAATTCTTAATCAATACTCTATTTTCTTCTTCTTCTTCTTCTTCTTCTTCTTCTTCTTCTTCTTCTTCTTCTTCTTCTTCTTCTTCTTCTTCTTCTTCTTCTTCTTCTTCTTCTTCTTCTTCTTCTTCTTCTTCTTCTTCTTCTTCTTCTTCTTCTTCTTCTTCTTCTTCTTCTTCTTCTTCTTCTTCTTCTTCTTCTTCTTCTTCTTCTTCTTCTTCTTCTTCTTCTTCTTCTTCTTCTTCTTCTTCTTCTTCTTCTTCTTCTTCTTCTTCTTCTTCTTCTTCTTCCTTTTTCTTCTCTCTCATCTATCTCTAGTTTACCTATCCTTCTCTCTCTTTCTGTCTTTATCAATCATCTATCTATAGTTTATCTATGCTTTCTCTCTCTCTCTCTCCCTGCTATGTCTCTATACAAAATTGACGTGTATTATTTGGGGCAGTTAGGTGATACGATGGATAGAGTGCTGGTCCTAGAGTTAGAATACTTGAATTCAAATCAGGCCTCAGACACTTTTTTAGGTGTGTGACCCAGGACAAGCCATTTTTTAACCTCTATTCATCTCAGTTTCCTTGACTGGGAACTCATTTTAATAATAATAATAATAATAATAATAATAATAATAATAATAATAGTAATAGTCTTTAACTCCTTGGGCTGTTATGAAGATCAGATGAAATAATATTTGTAAAGCAGTAGGCACATTAATATTAATATTATATTAATTACTCATAACTAATTAGCTATTAATAGTTAATTATTATACTAATTACTGTGTTGATGCTAGCTATTCATAACTATTATTATTCATTAAACAAATACTCCTTTGGAATGTTTTCTTCAATGACATAGGGAATAATTCTCAAATCTTTATTGCTTCTATGATTTTCATAGTTTCCTTGTGACTTTGTAGAAACTCTAGAGTTTCGTGATTTTTTTCCCCAAATAATTCACTTGACTTTGCCTCTGTAGGAACAGCCCAAGGGAAACTGGTCTCCGCACCCACCCTCTTTCTCAGGTTCGTACACTTCCTTCTGTCTTGAGGGTTACAAGGAATGAACCCTGATTGATATCGCTGGGGATATCATACAGTGGGTGACTGAGACTTCCAGCTCCCAGGGCCCTGCCCCAGGTATTTCTTGCTATTTCAAAGTTTGTTTTATGGATGGGTCTGCCGTGAGTCAATATGATAATGTTGCCTGTGAAAGTTTTATTCTCGGTGTTCTTTGTGGTCTCTGTGTGTCCAAGCACGTACTCCTAATCGGCAGAAAGTTTGCTGTGGCCTTGTTTACATGCCCACCCCCTAAAAAGGTACGAGAGGGGAGTTTCCAGGGAGAGCTACTCCCCTGTTCTCTATGATTTAAAACTGTGAGGGAGATCCACAAGCTTAGGGCCTTGTCCCATGTCCTGGCCAGAACTAGATTCTTAGTTATTTCTGGAACTGTTCCATCTTCTTCTGAAGCTTATCTCCACCTTGGACAATGATATCCAGTCCCTCAAGTGACTTTGCCTATGAGACTGTTACTCTCTATGTGGCTTGGATAAAGGCAACCTATGCTGACTTAGTCCAAGTCAGGCTAGGGGGATGAGGATCTTCTAGTAAGAGTGAACCTGGCCAAACTGGACTATGTGAGTTGGGTTCTAGTCCTGCCTCTCCCACTGACTGAATGATGTTGGACATTTGCCTTATCTGAACCTTATTCTTCTTCTTTGTAAAATGTGGGGAGAAGGGAACAGTGTTAAGATATCCTGGGATTCTAATTGATAAAATGTGAGGTACCATTTAATATAATTATAAGATAAAAAAAAATTTAGAAATACCTCAGTTTTTATCTTGTCTCATCAAAATAAACCAGGATGGCAAAAGGTCTTAAGATGATGCCATGTAATAATAATAACAACAATAGCAACAGCAATAACAACTAGCATTTCCATAGTATTTTAAGGTTTGTAAAACTATACAGATGCTATCTCATTTTTTTTTCACGACCCTGGGAAGTAGTTGCTATTTATTATCTCCATTTTACAAATGGGAAAACAGAGGCTGAGAGCAATTAAATGACTTGCCAAGGGTCACACAGCTTATGAGAGTCTGAGGCAGGACTTGAATTCAGATCTTCCAAATGATAAGTGTGGTACTCTTACCCACTGTGTTAACCTAACTGCCTGTGGATGAGGAAAAATTGAAGGAGGTAGGAATGTTTTACCTAGAGAAGAGAAAACAAAACAGAGACAGGCATTTGAAAGGCGATTATATGGAAGAGAACCTAGACATTTCGCTTAGCCCTAAGAGTAAAGAACTATGAACAACTGGGTGGAAACTTCAGAGAGTTGGTTTTAAGAAGCAAGGAAAAACTTCTTGGCATCTAGAATTGCCTCCTGGCCCCTGCCACTGGAGGTTATGGCTTTCCCTTCTAGGAAGTTTTTAAGTAGGGACCATTTGTATGAAATGTAGAGGGGATTCTTGGTCAGGTGTGTTTTGGGCTGGATATCCTGGGAGCTTCCCTCCAATTCTGAAATACTCTGTGTCTGAGGCAACAGAGGTCCAAGTTTCCTGGGGCTACATGTATATAAGTAGACCTTAAACCCATGTCCTGTCTCCAAATCCAATGTTCTCTGAATTACACAGTGCTGAAAATGAATATTCAATACATGCCCACTGACTGTATAGCTCTGGATAAAATGCTTACTGTGACTTGCTCAGAGTCATACAACTAGGAAGTGTCTGGGGCCAGAATTGAACTCAGGACCTCTTGTCTCCAGGCTTAAATTTCTATCCACTGAGCCACCTAGCTGCCCCAGTGGTCTTAAAGACTTCTATTATTTAAAATGAATATCTTTGCAGAGAGATTATTTTGTTAAATGAAGTTATCCCTCATTCTGCTATGTCTTTTCCCAGACTGAATGTTCTTTTCCTCTGTCTCTTCTGAGTGTCTATAACACTTCTCCCACTGTGCCAGTAATTAAAACCCCAGTTCCATTTAACTAATTCAAATGAATTAGTTTTAACATAATTTAATTTAACATAATTTAACATAATTAGTTTTAACAAATAGATATTCCTTTAAAAATATAGCAAGATGACATATACGAACATTTCTTCCCACTCATTGCAAATATATTATCCCGTATACCATTTCTTTTTCTGGGAAGAATGGACTCAAACTTAACATATTGTCCATATGATACTGGTTCTATATAATATTGGTCTCATATGGTCCCATTGAAATGCAATATGGATGCTGGTTTGTCCCTGTCTCAGCTATCAATCTGAAAATTATAAATCTCTTTAGGCTTAGATACTGGACTGCTTGGCAGCAAAGTCCAACCTGGGCTCTCCTCTGGAAATCCTGATGTCTTTTTCTCCAAGCTCCCAAGGTCATAGCCATTTTCCATCTCCATCTAGATACAGGAAAGAAGGGTCTATAACAGACAGAAACCCCAGCAAGACAATGAGCTCTTGGCTTCATCTTGGCTCCAGTTGAGAGAGGACCTGAGATCTTTCCCAGACCTGGAAGTCCTTGGCATCTCCTCCAATGCCAGCAAGTCCAGAAAAAACCCACTACAATAGAACTTATTCTAGTGCCTTTGGGATGTGCCCCTTGTTGTGAGTGTTCCAGATCTCTCTAAGAGAGGTCTCTTCCATTTCATGCTGCCATATTTTTCCACATGGGGGATTACATCAGCTGGGCATCAGACTGATAGGTGCTCACCAGTCTCTCTCTTTACATCTCTGTAAGATTATGCTTCTTTTTTATTTTATTTTATTTTTTCAAACATTATTTTATTTGGTCATTTCCAAACATTATTCATTGGAAACAAAGATCATTTTTCCTTTCCTCCCCGCCCCCCCCCACCTCTCCCATAGCCGACGCATGATTCCATTGGGTATTACATGTGTTCTTGATCCGAACCCATTTCCGTGTTGTTGGTATTTACATTAGAGTGGAGAGTCTCTCCTCAGTCATATCCCCTCCACCCCTGTAGTCAAGCAGTTGCTTTTCCTTGGTGTTTTTACTTCCACAGTTTATCCTCTGCTTGTGGATAGTGTTTTTTAGATCCCTGCAGATTGTTCAGGGACATTGCATTGACCCCAGTGGAGAAGTCCATTACCTTCGATTGTACCACAGTGTATCAGTCTCTGTGTATAATGATTTCCTGGTTCTGCTCCTTTCGATCTGCATCACTTCCTGGAGGTCGTTCCAGTTCACGTGGAGTTCCTCCAGTTCATTATTCCTTTTAGCACAATAGTATTCCATCACCAACAGATACCACAATTTGTTCAGCCATTCCCCAATTGAAGGGCATCCCCTCATTTTCCAATTTTTGGCCACCACAAAGAGTGCAGCTATGAATATTCTTGTACAAGTCTTTTTCCTTATTATCTCTTTGGGGTACAAACCCAGCAGTGCTATGGCTGGATCAAAGGGCAGACAGTCTTTTATCGCCCTTTGGGCATAGTTCCAAATTGCCCTCCAGAATGGTTGGATCAGTTCACAACTCCACTAGCAATGAATTAGTGTCCCTACTTTGCTGCATCCCCTCCAGCATTCATTACTTTCCTTTGCTGTCATGTTAGCCAATCTGCTAGGTGTGAGGTGATACCTCAGAGTTGTTTTGATTTGCATCTCTCTGATTATAAGAGATGTAGAGCACTTTTTCATGTGCTTATTAATAGTTTTGATTTCTTTGGCTGAGAACTGCCTGTTCATGTCCCTTGCCCATTTATCAATTGGAGAATGGCTTGATTTTTTGTACAATTGATTTAGCTCTGTAAATTTGAGTAATTAAACCTTTGTCAGAGGTTTTTATGAAGATTGCTTCCCAATTTGTTGCTTTCCTTCTGATGTTAGTTATATTGGTTTTGTTTGTACAAAACCTTTTTAATTTGATATATTCCAAATTATTTATTTTGCATTTTGTGTCTCTTTCTAAGTCTTGCTTGGTTTTAAAATCTTTCCCTTCCCAAAGGTCTGACATGTATACTATTCTGTGTTCTCCTAATTTTCTTATAGTTTCCTTCTTTATGTTCAAGTCATTCACCCATTTTGAATTTATCTTGGTGTAGGGTGTGAGGTGTTGATCTAAACCTAATCTTTCCCACACTGTCCTCCAATTTTCCCAGCAGTTTTTATGAAATAGTGGATTTTTGTCCCAAAAGCTGGGGTCACTGGGTTTGTCGTATACTGTCCTGCGGAGGTCACTTACCCCGAGTCTATTCCACTGATCCTCCTTTCTGTCTCTTAGCCAGTACCAAATTGTTTTGATGACTGCTGCTTTGTAATATAGTTTGAGATCTGGGACTGCAAGATCCCCTTTCTTTGTATTTTTTTCATTATTTCCCTGGATATCCTTGATCCTTTGTTCTTCCAAATGAACTTTGTTATGGTTTTTTCTAAATCAGTAAAAATTTTTTTTGGAAGTTCAATGGGTATGGCACTAAATAAGATTATGCTTCTTTGAGGATCTTGGAAACTCTAGAAAAGTCAGGGATTGTACTTCTCATGTTTTTTTCTCTCATCCTGAATTTTCTTAAAATTCCACCTTCCCCATGAATACTTTCCTACTCTCCCCAGCTCATTGGTTTTTTCCCCAAGCTCCAAATCACTTTGCATTTATTTTTGTATATGCTTATAGATGTACAAGTTGCTTCATTGCTTCCAAATAGAATATAAACTCTTTGAGGACAGGAATTGGTTTTGTTTTTCCTTTCTATCCCCAGCATTTTGTGCAGTATGGAGTAGATAATAGACATTTTTTTAAGTTTGTTTATTTAATTAATCAATTTAGAATATTTTCTCATGGTTACATGATTCATGTTCTTTCCCTCCCTCCCCCTCCCCTCCTCCCATAGGCAATGAGCAATTTCACTGCGTTTTACATATGAATAAACAATTTTTTTAAAAACCTTTACCTTCTGTCTTGAAATTGATACCAAGAATTGGTTCCAAGTTAGAAGAGTGGTAAGGCTAGGCATTTGGGGTCAAGTCAAGGGACTTACCCAGGTTCACACAGCTAGGACACGTTTGAGGTCCAATTGAACCCAGGACCTTCTGTCCCCAGGCTTGGCTCTCTGTCCCCAGATAATAGACACGTAAATGCTTGTTGATTAGTTGATATTGCTGACTGGAACACAGTAGGAGCTCACTCAATATTTCTTGTTGTAGTTGGATTTGATATCTTCTACTTTCCAAGACTGGCAACTATTAAGAATAGCAATGGGCTTGAGTAAGGCCAGAGTTGAAAGCTTATTTTCCATTTTAATTGTTCAATTATTTACTTCTAATTAGTTTTATTTCTTTTGAAGCTGAACTGACTTCTTTCTGGTGGGTGATAATTTCTTTGTATGGTAATTTTGCGTTTCTCAGGAAAAGAGGAGGAATGGAACTACTTCTCTCTTGGACCAACCCTGAATTTATTGGTTTGATGGGTTGGCCAATGTAGGCATGGAAAGTGGGACCTTAGAGCCTCCTTTCCATTCCATGTCTTTCCACCTACATCCACTTATACTTTCATTGATCTCTTGACTAATTCTTGGGCCCAGTTAGTACAAGATTCCTGTCTGAAGCCCAGACCCAAACTATATTCCTGGGAATTGGGTATAAACTTGTTATAACCCCAGACTTTTCTCTGCAGTATTTACACAAAGTATCCTATCAGATACACATCAGAATAGGGATGATTGGAGAAGATAGAGACAATGGGAGAGTATGTGGCTTGTGAAGGTAGCTGAATCGCTTAGCCTTTCTGAGTCTGTTTCCTTATCTATAAAATGGGGATGATAACAACATCTATGGAACCTAACTCACAGAACTATTCTGTGTCCAAAGAAGTGATCTATGGAAAGCACTTTGTGAGACTTGAAGAGATGGAAGCGTGTGAGAAATGGTAGAAGCTTACAGTTTTCAAAATGCTTTCATCCACCTCATGTCAACTGACCCTCGTGACAAATCTGTTGCTATAATTCTGTGATCATGGTGTCAGGGCTGGGAGAGACAACAGAGGTCACCTAACCCAACTGGCCCATCTAATGGAAAAGGAAATGGAGTATCAAAGAGACCAAGTGATTTCTCAAGGTAAGATAAGAGATAAATTTCAGTGCTAGAATTTGAGTCCTGGTTTTCTGCTTCCAAATCCTCTCTTCTTTCCCCTAAAAGGAATAAGGAATTACTGTGGCCATTTGATGGATTAGTAAATTGAGACTTTGAGATGTTCAATGGCTTACCTAAGATCACAAAGTTCATTGGTGGTCAATCTGGGATGCTTTCCTGTACTATGCTGATTTATATGATGTGGGAACATCAGATAATTGGCTGACTCTGCTTAGCTGTTCCAGCATTATGGAGCTAATAGGAGAATAGATTCAGATCACAAAAGTAATTTCTAGGCTATCTAGCCTATAAGCTGTCTTCTGTTCCAGTGGAAGAACTAGGACCTTGAGATATTAAACGACTGGCCCAAAGTCACATAGGTAGGCTGTAGAAGGGACTTTTTTTTTAAACCTTTACCTTCCATCTTAGAATCAATACTGCTTATTGGTTCCAAGGCAGAAGGACAATAAGGGATAGGCAATGGGGGGTTGCATAGTAAGGACGTATCTGAGGGCAGATTTTGGACCCAGGACCTTCCTTCTCTAGGCCTGGCTCTCAATCCACTGAGCTACCCAGCTGCCCCTAAGAAGGGGCTTTTGAATGTAGTATTCTTTCTATTGGGCCACACTTTGCTTTAACAAATTTGACCTTCAGATCTCAAGATCCCTTCTGCATTGTGATTTCACAGAAGCATCTAGATATCATAAGTGGAATTAAAACCGAAATTACTGAACATAGTTAAGTCTCCCAAAGGAAACATTTTTACAAATGCCAGCTTTCTAAGACCATGGTGCAAGGTCTCATTCCATGGAATTCTCTGGACTCCAGGGTATCATAAAATAAAGCTTTATCCTATTTGGTGGCAATCTGTTGGGAATTGCCCAAGCAGTTTTGCATTCATTATTAGGAAAGTGACTGGGGCTGTTCCATCCTTCCTTCTGTGTTTCAGCATTTCCAAATGTGTAGCAGACTCTGGTCTATATTTCTTAGTACATAAGCCACCCACAGCAAACAAATCTCAATAGTACTCAGTGGGGTGTGGGACCATGTTTCATTGTGTGATAATAATAACTCATATCTGCTTACCTAGGTAACCTGCTGTTACCCTAATTTTTTTTTTTACTATTTGAAATAATTTTTAAACCCTTACTTTCTATCTTAGTATCCATTCTAAGACAAGAACAGCAAGGGCTAGGCAATTGGAGTTGAGTGACTTGCCTAGGGTCACATAGCTAGGAAATGTCTGAGGTCATATTTAAACCCAGGACCTCCCATCTCCAGGCCTGGTGCTCTATCCACTGAGCTACCTATCTGCCCCATGACCCTAGTCTTATGGAAAAGGAAACCAAGATTAAGAGAGGCTGAATTACTTATTCAAGGCACACAGCTAAAAAATGAGCTCAGGGGTTCTGATTTCAAATCTGGAACTTTTCCTCTATTCTGTGGGGTGATAGAAGGAGCATAGACCTGGGAGATAAGAGATACTGATTCTAGTCCTATGCCTGTAGTTGGTTCCCTGGATAACCTTGAGGGCATCACCATATCTTTCCTTGCTTGGGCTAGGCAGGTATTGTGGATTTGGTGAATAAAACCTGGAGGGAAGATTAAACAGTCAGTCCTCTGGTATCTACATTTGGAAACATCAGAAGTGATAAAAAAAAAAAGGGTAGAACCCATTCCTCTCATCCTCTGATCTTACAGAATCTAAATGTCAGGAGTAGGGTCACGCTCCCCAGATTTGTCTGTACTTGCTATGGAACCAAGAGGACCAAAAAGACCCTATGGCGATATGAGTTTATTAGTTGGAAGGCAGGCTTTTGATTTTTGGGGGGCACGTTAGATATAGAAAGTAAGTTGAGTACAATCCCATGGGAACCCCTGGGCTTAGACATAAAAACCCAGTGGAGGAGGGAGGTTTGGGGAGAGCCATCACATGGAGGCAAAGGATCACTTTCTGGGGAAAGTTTGGAGAATGTGTTCTTGTAAACTAAAAATAAGTCCTAATTTATTATGGGGATAGATTTGTTAGGTTTAGGAGTGGTGGGGATGGTGGTTCCTTTTCTGGCTGTTGTTTCATCCAACTGGTCCACTACAATGGAGAAAGTTCATTGAGAATCCCAACCATCCAGACTAATTATCAACTAGCAACACTACATCCCTAGTGGCCTACCTGAGAATGACTCTCCCAATCAGATATGGACTGAGTAAGACTGTTCTAAGCCCTCTTCATGAAAAGGGCTTGCTGATTCTCTTGAGGGAAATATGCCCAAGGAACCCCTTCCCCATGCCACTGGCACTTTATATATAGTCCTTCAAATATTATTTTTCATAAAAAATACATATGGTTTTTCTTCTATATCAAAAGGTGTCCCAATCTAATACATCTATTTTGAGAGAAGCTGGGTAGTAGAATGAAGGTTACCTAGTCTGAATTAAGGCTCTAGCTCTCACATTCACCAACTACATGCCTGTAAACAAGCCACACTAACCTCTCCATGCCTCAGTTTTTCTCTCTGTAAAATAATATTAATTTTTGCCTAATGTTCCTCTCGAGAGTTGTTAAGAAAACACCTTTGAAACTAAGTAAATGGGGGCAGTTAGATAGCAGAATACCAGGCCTGGAGTCAGGAGGACCTAGTCTTAGATACTTCCTAGCTGTGTGACCCTGGGCAAGTCACTTAACCCTGATTGCCTAACTTTTGCTGATCTTAGAATTGATACCAAAACAGAAGGTAAAGGTTTAAAATGAATAAATAAATAATAAATAAAACTATGTCAATGTAAACTATTATAATTATTATTCCTATAATAATGATATAGTCCATTTGGAAGGTGGCTATGTCATCAATCTATAGCCAATGTCTAAGACATTTCTTTTTTCCCCTCTTTTCTTAGTAAATTTAGCTGCTGTTTTTTTTTTTAATTTTAATTTTTATATCTTGGTAATTTCCAAATATACTTATCCCACTCCTCTTGTAGCAAAGAAAAACGTTAAACAAAAAACAACCAGATGTTTTGACCACATCTGAACAGTGAATGCAATATTCTATCCCTATAGTGCCCCATTGATGGTTTGATGTCAGTTTGAAGGGAGGGGTCCATTGGAGTCACTGAGAAATTCATCAGTGAAGAGGAAGGAGAAGCAACTCGTTATTTATTGTCCAGGACAAAGATACACTCATCTATGTTCCAAGAACAGGTAGGAGACAGACCAAGAGAAAGAAACTTCGGATACATGCCAACATCTGTCACTATGAGCAGCAATAAAAATCACAAAGAAAGAGACTTTGGTGCTTGCCTAGTAGAGGCAACAACATGGGTCCATATAGTGGAGCAACCATACATCAAAAACAACTTGAGATGGCAAAGACTTGGACTATTGCAAAACTGACATTGCCATCACATGGCAACTTGCAACACAGGCTGAAGTCTCTGGAGTACCTATGGCCTGATTTTAAAATGGCAGCCTCCCTCCTCTCCAAGAGTTCACTCTATGTGACGACTGGACTCATCCCTTTAGATTGGAGTATGGTTCTGGCCAAGAGATGATGACCAGGTTACTACCCCTTGCCCCAGAGCTGGCAATTTCTGAACCATTGCACATGGGGAGCTTGCTAAGGGTGAGGCCACATGTTACAAGATGCATGTTGTAAGACAAATCTAATCGGTGGCCAGAAACTCTTCTTGTCTAAAAGAGTTAAACTCTCATTGAATCTTAGAGCTGGAAAAAGGTTTCAGAGAAATATAATAAACAATTACTAACTTCTCAATGTGTTCTGACCATTGTGATAAGCCAGGGAGATACAGAGTTCAGAAATCAGAGGTAGTTCTTGCCTTTAAGGATCATGGGATCACAAATTTAGAGTTGAATGAGACCAGTTTTACAGATGAGAGGAATGAGGTCAAGCTAAGTAAAGTGAGTTGCCCAATATCCCTGATGGTAGGGATCAGGATTGGAATCAGGCCCTTTGCCTCCAAACCCTGTACTCCTTCTTTCTCCCTACATCCCTACTATATAAGTACCAGGCTTACAGACTGAGGGAGGAGAAGATATCAACTCAGAGAGTTATAATGTAAAATATTAAATGATAAACATGTTCATAGCCTAGACTGATTCCTTCATATTATACAAGAAAACCAAGGCTCATCTGTGAATCCTGCCTCCCAAAACAGGCCAAATACTGTCTAAGCATCTCTCTTTTTTCATGGATGGATCCAAAGAGTAGACATTGATGTTTTGATGTCAGTTTGGAGAGGGTTCCATTGAAGTTACTGAGAAATTTGTACTTGGCTACATATTGTTGGACAGCTTATATCTATGATTTGGATAAAGACATAGATGGTCTACTCTCCAACTGGTGGATGAGGACAACTGGTAACTTCCAAGATGTTTCCAAAGCTGGAAAAACTTTGAGTAACAGAATCAGGATCCAAGAAGATCTCCATAAATTAGGACAAATAAGATGAAATCGAATAGTTCTTATGATAAAGTTGTATCCTTGTCTTTGAAAAATGAACTTTTTAAGTAATTATGTCAACAGGCATTTATTAAGTATGTGCCTGGCACCATGACATGGTGCCAGACATGGATAAATGAATGGAAAGCCTCGATTAAGTTCTTACTATATGCTAAGTATTGTACTAAACTTTGGGAATATAAATTTAAAATAAAAAGAGTTCCTGTCCTTAAGGAGTTTGTATTCAAAGTGGGGAGACTACTAAATAGGGGAATGGTGGAATGATCCCAGGCAGTGCAGAATTAGCTCCTCTCAGGCTTGATTTCTGGTGGAAAATAGGAAAGAAGGGTGGTCAGATAGCAGAAACATGTATTGGTCAATAGGGCATTATGAAAGGCAAAAAATAGGGATTCAATTTTAGGTTGCTATATGAAAAGCATGATGAGATGCATTTTTCTGGACAATGGCCTAATGTGGGAATTTGTTTTGCTTGACTATGCACATTTGTTACAAGGGTTTGATTTTTTCTTTTTTAGTAGGAGAGGGGAGAAGAAAATAAATGCTTGTTAATTGAAAACAATAAAACTTAATTTAAAAAAGGCATTGTATAGCCTTCAGAAGGAGGGAGAAGACTTCTAAGTTCCCTTCCAATTCTAAATCTGTGACTTTTAACCTGTCCTACTGTATTCTGCTCTGGTCAGACCATAGTTGGTGTATTATTGTCACTTTTTGGGGTCCCATTTCAGAGATATATAATAAACTAGAAGTCAGTGAGAGGAAGTTGGCCATAGTGGAAAGAATGTTGGATTGGAAGTCATAAGATTTGGGTTTGAATTCTGCCTGGAACATTTACTGATAGCAATGAGATTTGGGGTGAATCATTTAATAGCTCTGGCCCTCTATCATCCTCATGTGAAAGGTGGGGGTTAGACTAGAAACCTTTGAAGTTCTTCCCAATTTAAAATCTATGACTATGATTTTAGGGAAATGACCAGGGTTCTGAAGGGCCTTGAGATCATGCCATATGAGGATTAGTTGAAGGAACCAGGGATGGTTAACTTAGAGAGAGGACTTACGAATGGGGGGACAGGACATGAGAGCTGTCTTCAAATAGTTGAAGGGCTATTATGTGAAAGAGGGATTGGACTTTGTTCTTCTTGGCTCCAAGAAGTTGAAAAGAAACAAGAAGAAACTTCTGGATGAGTAGAGCTATCCTAAAGTGGAATGGATTGTTCCAGGCAGGAGTGGGCTTCTCCTTGCTGCAGATCTTCATTTGGAGGTTGAATGACCACTTGTTATGCATGTTGTGGAGAGTATTCTCCATCAGCTTCAGGATAGACCTGAGATTCTGATTTTTGCAAGGATAGTTCACCTAATCCAGTTTCCAATGTACTAATTTATATGGGTAATTTCAGTCTCTGCAATGTTCTTTCACAAGATCCTAGACAGAGATCATCAAATTCAACCTCATTATTTTTCAGATAAGGAAACTGAGAGTCCTGTAAAGATGAAAAAGTTCTAGGGATAGGGACCATGACATACAGAGGTGTCATTGAGAGAGGAATGGACAAACAGTTGGGAGACCTGGATTTGAGTCTCTGCTGTACCACTCACTAGCCATATGATGCTGGTCAAGCCATGTAAACCAATCCTTAGTTTCCTCATCTGTAAAATGGGGGTGATTTTATTTGCATTACTTTCTTGGGAAAGAGGAGGATGAGAGGCATAAAACCTTGACAGTGGTAGAGGGAGGTCCCTATATCACTGAAATCACAGTTTTTTTTCCACCTTCCATTCCTAAACAATAGCATTAGGACCATAGGAATTGACCTGAGGAGAGCTCAGAGATTATCTTCTCCTTCCTTATCATTTTACAGAGCCAGAAAATAGTACAAATCAGAGAGAAAAGAGCCAGAGTCCCAGATTAGAGTCCCTAGGATTGTCATTTACTCAAGCTCCAGGCCTCAGTTTATTAGAATAGTTCCATATAAACACCGAGGAAAAGCAACTGCCTGAATACAGTGGTTGAGGGGACATGACAGAGGAGAGACTCTAAATGAACACTCTAATGCAAATATTATCAACATGACAATGGGTTCAAATCAAGAAAACATGTAATGCCCAGTGGATTTGCGCGTCGGCTATGGGGGGTGGGGGGGGGTAGGGGGGAGGAAAAGAAAATGATCTATGTCTTTAATGAATAATGCTTGGAAATGATCAAATATAACTTAAAAAAAAAAAAAGAATAGTTCCATAGTCCCCTTCAGCCCCCAGATCTCTTGGTGTCAGGATTCCAACACATACCTTCTTACCTCCTAGCCCAGTGAGCTCTACTCATCATCATCACAGCAAATGTCTATTTATCTGAAAATTATTTGTTTCTTTTCAAATAGGTTAGATACATCTTTTGTTTTCACAATTAGATTGACTCCTATGCCAGTGCTTCTTCTATTTTCCAGGGAGCCATTCTTTATAGTATAATTGTTTTTTTTAAAGAAAAAAAGAAAAATTCAGAGAAGGCAACCTATACATCAAGAAAATCTGACGTTATAAGCAATATTTCCTGGTGATGAACTTCCCTTCTTAGCAACAGAGTGGAGTGAGACGTTATTGTTATTATCACATCATCACCCTAGTAGTGATTCACTAGCACAGCCCTAGGCACACTGTGGACACAAGAAATGAGGGCTGGATTAGATTGGATTAAAGCAAAGCATCCATTGCTTCCAAGATGTTTCCAATCTAGTTGACACAACGGACAGAGCACTGTCTTTGGAGTCAGGAAGATCTAGAGTTCAAATCCAGCCTCAGAAGCTTACTAGTTGTGTGATGTTGGGGCATGTTGGTTAACCTCTGTTTGCCTCAGTTTCTCCATCTGTAAAATGGGGATTATAACAGCATCTTTTTCCTAGGGTTGTTGTGAGGATCAGGCAAAATAATAATTAGAAATTCAGCACAGTGCCTGGCCCATAGTAAGTGCAATATAAACATTAGCTATTATTATTTTTTCTTTCTGTAGTGGATGTTTCAGAATCATTAAAACTATTAGCGGGCCCTCAGAGCTGACTTTGAACTCTGTTCTTGAAAGCCTTTATGCTTTTCTGACTTTAATAGCTCTGATAGCTTAATCCTAATTGAACAGGCTGATTTCAAACCCTGCTCTTATTAGTTTTACTGCCTACATTTGGAAAATCTGACCTTCCTTCCTTTCCCCAATCTCCTTCCAAATGACAGTTCTCAGCAGCCTTTGTAAATCATGACTCAGCTCTCAAGTCTGGGGCAGGGTGAGAGCAGTTTTTCTGCTGGCTCAGAACAAGAGAAGAGAGTTGAGTTTTTGAAGAGTGGAGTTGGTGATTGTCTACACAGTGTTGATATGACAGGTCTTGGAGTTCATCCATCCCTATTCCAGCTTCCCCTTTGATGCCTACAATTCCAACAATAGGGCATCAAATTGTTTTCTCACTGCAGGGTATCCAATGAAAAGGCAAATATATCCAAGGAGCAGAATGCACATTAAGTCTTAGCATAAATGATTTATCCTAATCTTTAGCAGAAACTTCTAGAAATGTACCTCCAACTCTCTAGAGAATAGAAAGAACATTGGTTTTCCAGTAAGAGGAGACGGGTTTAAATTTTGCCTCTTATGTGTCATGAACTAAAGCAAGTCACTTAGCTTCCTGAGACCTCAGTTTCTTCATCTATAAAATGAGAGGCTTCTTTCTTCCTAAAAGAGGAAAGGTACTCACATGACCAAAAATATTCTCTTCATATCTTTTTCTTAGAACAAACTAACAAGTGCCCATCAATTGATACATGGCCAAAAAAATTATTGGGTGTTAAGAAATCAAAAGATAGTGCAATGGATAGAGTGTCAGATCTAGAGTCAGGAAGACTCTTCTTTTCTGAGTTCAAATCTGTCCTCCAATACTTACTAGCTATGTGATCCTGGGCAAGTCACTTAACCCTGTTGGTTTCAGTTTCCTCATCTGTAAAATGAGCTGGAGAAGAAAGTGGCAAACCACTCCAGTATCTTTCATTAAAAAAAAAAAAACAACCCAAATGGAGTCAGGAAGGGTCAGATCCAACTGAAACAACTAAAAAACTACAAGAAATCATGAAAAGGATGATTTTCAGGAGACTTTGGAAGACTTGTATGAGCTGATGCAAAGTGAGGTAATCAGAATCAGAATGATTTGGACAATAACATTGTAGGATGAGCAATTCTGAAAGGCTGAAAAACTCTGATAAATGAAGTGAGCCATCATGATGACCACTGGCAAAGCAGATTTAACCGCCTCTTGATAGAAGCAATGGGCTCAAGGTGAAGAAAGAGACAGACATTTTTCATCATGGCATATGTGGGAATTTGTTTTGCTTAACTATGCTTATTTGTTTTAAGGGTTTTGTCTTAATTTTCTTTTTCTCAGTGGGAGTTAAGAAATGGATTAAAAATATAGTCATTATTAAAATACATTATATAGTCTAATATTACATTATTTGTAAATATAATAATATAAAAATACATTATAAAAATAAAAAAAAAATTTAACCTCCCTCCACCCCCTGCAACATATGGAAGAAAACAAGGGCAGACCAGAAGGAAACAGACAAATGGGACAGCTTTGAAAGTTATGTTATGGGGCAGCTAGGTAGTTGGATGTGTGATTCTGGGCCTGGAGTCTGGAGGACCTAGGTTCAAATCTAGCCTCAGACACTTTCTATCTGTATGACCCTGTGTAACTTAGCCCTTAGAACTAATACTTAGTATGGATTTTAAGACAAAAGGTAAATTTCAAAAAAAAAGTTCCATTATGCTTTTAAAAAATCAAATGATGATTGGCTGTTCTATGTATAATATGCTTTCTCTTCAACTTTGCATGAAAAAATGCTCAGGGTATTTTCTCTGTAACTTATAGTCTTAGAGAGTAGCCTAGGACATCAAGGGATAAAGTGGTAGCCAGGGCTTTGAAGCCAGGAAGTATCAGAGGTGGAACTTGAGTCCTTTTGACTCTAATTGGAGGAGGTATTTTTTCCTCCTTTTTAAATCAATCAGTAATCAATTTCTTCATCTGAACACAGGTTTCTAGATTTGGGAGCAAAGCCAATGCTCTATTGTCCCAGGTAGTATATATTCCTGAGTAAAAGCCAAGATGACCTCTTCCCTTTCATCCCTCCCACCATGGTGGAGCAAGAGTAGAGCAAGGAGAATCCATTGCTGCCTCAGTTTCCCCCATGGTCTTTTCTGGGATAGAGTGCATATTCAGAGACACCATAAATGAATTAGGTTCTCTCCCCTCTCTAGGTTCAGTACTGAATTAAAGCTCCAGAGAAAGGTAAACAAGGCTTGGAGCCCCAATCTAAGACCTCAGCTGTGCAAGTCTAAACCATCTCTTCTCAGGGCCCCCCACTCCCCTACTTGAAGAATTACCAATAAAGTATAGAATAGGTGTAGAAAGGGAATGGGGAAGGGGGCCAAGGCCTGGGGCTTGCTTACATGGTGATGAGGGTTTAGTTCCTGACTTTTATTGGGGGGGTAGTAAATGGGGGTGTAGGGGAAGGGCAGGGCAGGTCCTGATGTGTGATTCTAGTTCCCATCCCCTGGACCGTCCCAGCACTGGGGCTTGCGTGACTCAGGGCAGGACTCCGCCAGGGTGTGGGAGCAAGCAAACTCCATTAGCCATTATCAGCGATCTCTCCCAGCCCCGAGATAGTAAAGTTTGAGGAGGACTAGCTTTACATGACTGTAAAGCTAAGCCATTGAGGTGGGTCATGTGGAGGTGGAGGTGAACTCTGAGGCTGAGGTGGCCCTGCCGACTTCCTGCCCAGCAGGTAGAAACAACCCAGGAGCCCCAGGATGGGATATTATTCATAGGATAAAGCCATATCCCTGAGCTCATAAAAACTGGGCTGGAGAGTTTGATGCGGCAACCCTTACAGCTCCTGGGGTAAAATTTTATTCCCTCCTGGGAGGGTTATATGGCATGAGGGAATCAATCCTAATTGTGTGTCCTCCCAGGTCCAGGCCTGGGTCCAAACCAGGGCTCAGGTTACCCCCTCTTCTGCATCTGCTTGGGTCAGGCATCAGGAGACCCAGGGATGCGGGCCCAGAGAAGTCTGGCCAGGACTGAGAGGAAGTAGGTCTTAGAGAGGACTCAGGCAGACAGGAGAGGGGAAAGGGGTGTCACAATTTAATTAAAAAATGAAAATCCATTTTCTGACCCTGGCTCTGGCCCTGGCCAGGTCTTCTGTGGGCCGCGTCTCCTCCTAGGCAGGAGTGGGACCCCGGCCAGCAAAGGCTGGGGAGAGAGACTTTTTCTAGGCTGGGAAATAGAGGGTAAATGTCCACAGGGGATGAGCACCCCCAGAGAGATGAGCTGGAACTCTGCTCTCTGAGGCTCTGCTGGCTAACTTTCACCTTTCTCCCTGCAATAAAACACTATCTGTAAGGAGAAAGCGGCTATCGATTTCTCTTCCCCTAGGGAAGGGGCTGAGGGAAAGCAGGAGCCTGTTTGCTGTCAGACACACTTCAGTGTGTGTGTAGGCCACTTTCTTCTTTTGGCTTCTGCTATCCATAGGGGCTACAGTATATCAGGAAGGATCCCAGGAGGAATGATAATAATCCTTTACATAGCTGAGTCTCAGGATGACTTAGTGAGGAAGGTGCCTTCCTTATCTCCCTTCAAAAACAGAGGGTCAGATAGCGAGTATTTGAGGGAGGATTTGAACTGAGATCTTCCTGATTCCATGACAATTATCACCTAGTTCTACTCATCAACTCTGTGGCCTTGGGCCAGTCACTTAGAGACTGCTAGGCAATACAGTGGATAGAGCCCAGGGTTTGGGGTCAGGAAGACCTGAGTTCAAATCTTCCTTCATTTATCCAATCAATCAAAAGGTCTTCATTGAACTGGTAAGCCCCTTGCTTGCACAAGATGCTGGGTGAACAGTGACAAAAATGAAGCAGCCCTTTTCTTTAGAAGCTTGCATTTGTTCAAGGGAGACAACATGCATCAATAATTATCAAAGAAGAGGGATATTCTGATGGAGAAGATAAGAGAGCTGCCCCATGAGTCAGGAAGACCCTGGAACCCAAGACCAGGCTCTGGCATGTGAAGGCTCTGGGCCAGTCACCCTCAGCAAAGCAACTTTCTAAAACTCTAAAGGACTAGAAGGAAGTTTCTCCCCAGAAGTTCTCTATCCAGATGAATTCACTGGTCCATTAAAAAAAAAGGAACAAAGAAGTACAAGTTAATTGGGGGTGGGGTGGAGACACCAGCAGCTGGGGTGGGGTGTCAGTCCAGGTCTGTGGTAAGTTGGGGTACAAAGATCCAATTAAACAGTCCCTGCCCTCAAGGAACTTAGAGTCTACAGAGAAGACAACCTAGACATGTACCAAAGGCATGAAATGTAATGAGTTGGTGGTGGTGGTGGTGGAGATATTCTGGATAAAAAAGAAGGAAATAGGAAATTGGTGAAACCTGATGAGAGACCTCTGGGAGTGGAGTCAGCACTCAATAAATATTTGTCCATTGAGCGGTTCCCCAGAGGCTGCTGGGGAGGGTCCGAAGGGAGCCTCTACTAATTCCGGATGCTGGTCTCTTCCCCCACCCCACCCCCTCCCCCTCCCACGTGGTGTGCTGTGGTATGTCTGACTAATAACCTTAGCGGATGAAACCCTTCCTCTTCCTCCCTCTTTTTGGGGCTAACCCTTGGCATTTAGGACTTTCCTTTCTTGTGTCTCCTCCTCCTTCTTTCTCTTTCTTTCTTTCTTTCTTTCTTTCTTTCTTTCTTTCTTTCTTTCTTTCTTTCTTTCTTTCTTTCTTTCTTTCTTTCTTTCTTTCTTTCTTTCTTTCTTTCTTTCTTTCTTTCTTTCTTTCTTCCTTCCCTCCTTCCCTCCTTCCTTTCTTTCTTTCTTTCTTTCTTTCTTTCTTTCTTTCTTTCTTTCTTTCTTTCTTTCTTTCTTTCTTTCTTTCTTTCTTTCTTTCTTTCTCTCTCTCTCTCTCTCTCTCTCTCTCTCTCTCTCTCTCTCTCTCTCTCTCTCTCTCTCTCTCTCTCTCTCTCTCTCTGTCTCTCTGTCTCTCTCCTCTCCTCTCCTCTCCTCTCCCTCTCCCTCTCCCTCTCCCTCTGTCTCTCCCTCTGTCTCTCTGTCCCTGTCTCTGTCTCTGTCTCTGTCTCTCTCTCTCCATTTTCCAGATCTCCTACCCCCTCACCCCTGGTCAGAGAGAATATGCTTGTCTTCCCTTTTGGAGCTTTAGGCTGGCCCTGGTGTTCACTGAATCTGATTTTATCTGGATAAACAAGGGGCAGCCTGGGTGACTGGCCCTGGGCTCCTCCTGGCGTCTGGCCCTCCCTGCTTCAGAGGATTCCTATTTCAGAAGCTTCACCCAGGCAGCCTAGCATTGACCCTGGAGGCCCTGGAGTGCAGTGGCATGGGCTGCCTTTTTGAGAGAAGGAAGGAAGGAGGCCCAGAAGCAGGTTTTGTGGCGCCTGTCTGTCTGTCTGTCCGTCTGTGGGCCTGGTCAATGGCCCTGCTAGGATAAAGGGAATTGGAGTTGGGAGGAACTTGAAAGAGAGGTAGATGGAAAGCCCACATTTTACAGATGAGGAAACTGATAAAAATTTTAAAAAGCTTATGTTATTCTCATTTTTACTGATGAGTTCACAGAAGCTAGAATTGGAATTTGAACCCAGGTTTCCCATCTCCAAATCCAAGGTGGTTTTTTTTTTTTGCTTTTGTCACAAATATGTGATAGTCTCAGGAGTCAGAGACTCAAAGACTTTGATTCTTCAGGGCTCTTAACCATGTATCTCTCTGTGAGCTTGTTTTTCCAAAAATAAAAACAAAACACTGATGCTTATATTTCAATAGAATTGGTTTCCTTTGGTAATTCTTTGAATTTGATACTGGGAAGGGATCCCCTAAGGCCTTATCAGATTGCTGTAGTGGTCCATGACACACACAAAAATCTGTTATTCGATTGTATCTGATTCTCTAAAATTCATTTGGGGGTGAGGGGCAGCTGGTGGCTCAGTGGAGCTATGTCTAGAAATGGGAGGTCCTGGGTTCAAATTTGACCTCAGATACTTTCTAGCTGTATGACCCTGGGCAAGTCACTTCACTCTCATTTCCTAGTCCTTACCACTCTTCTGCCTTGGAACCAATACAAGATGGAAGGTAAGGGTTTAAAAAACAAAAAATTAAAAACAAAATCCCAACCCATTTGTTTTTGTTTTTTTTTTTTTTGGCAGAGATATTAGAGTGGTTTGTCATTTCCTTTTCCAATTAATTTTATAGATGAGGAAACTGAGGCAAACAGTATTAAGTGACTTGTCCAGGGTTACACAGCTAGGATGGATCTGAGGCTAGTCCAGGCCCAGCTATCTGTCCCCTCTAAAACTGCTGATCCTCCCAAACTCAAGAAGCCCTCACTAGGTTTCAGTCTTGCCATTCTCTGTCATTCATAAAGACAATTCTTACACCGGCATTGCCCAGCATGTAGGCTCACAGAGAGAGAGCTTGAAAGGAGATCATTAGTTCACATCCCTCATTTTACAGAGGAAGAAACAGTCCTGGGGGATTGAGATTTGGCCAAGGCATGAAGCGGCGACCCTCTGGCCACAAATCTAGGGCTTTCCCCATCATGCCCTGGTGCCTCCGTCGGAGGGAAGGATGGGGAGGGGACTGTTCTACCCCAAGCTCTAAACCCGGATCCCAGGCTAGCCCCGCCATGTTTGGGGGAGGGTCAAAAGAAAGCTCTGGGGAGAACAGGAGGAATTGAGTCCAAGTGGGCACTTCCCCTGCTGTGGGCACTTCCCCTGCCACTGGCCTCAGACTTTTCTGCAAAATTGCAGAAAATGGCCAGCAGGCCCCCTGGTTGTCTCAGGTCAGGTTGGTTCAATCCAGTCCAGCCCTCTTGGATCTCAGAGCGAGCTCCTCCTCCTCCTCTGTCTTCTTTCCCCACCCTCTTCTCGCTATTTCCCCACCCACCCCACCCTGCCTTGGTTAATGAGTGATGGCCTACACCTGTGCTTGCCCCTGTACCAGTGGTACCGTGCCCACACCCAAGGCCGAGCTGGGGGCAGCGGCGGAGGGAAGGGAGGCCTTGACTCATTTTTTGGTCTCTGTTCCCCCTCTTCCTCTCTCTCCCTCTGGGGGCCAGGAGAGCAGCTTTCCAGGGACATGCTTCCCTTGGCCAATCTTTTGGGCCTGTCTTGGTTCTGGGACCCCCTGTTCCTTGTCAATCACTCTTGGCTCCCCTCCCCCTCTCCCCCCCAGCTCTGAGGAATTTTCTAGCTCAGCCATGTCAGCCAACTCAGGGCATCCTCCCAGAGCATCATTATTGGTTTCCAGGAGGGAAAAAAGAAAATCCAAGAGCAGGGGTCATTGGGAAAATATGTTTTCAATATATTGAAGGTGAAACGCATCCCCAGGCTCATCAATCACAGAAAGAGAAGAAAGCCCTGGGCTGGATTGGAACCTCCTTTCCCAACCTCCTTTCCCCCTCCTCCTTCCATGAAACTGATGAAGAACAGGAAATTAAATTTATATATATATATATATATATATATATATAGAGAGAGAGAGAGAGAGAGAGAGAGAGGTTTCACCTGCCTTTCCCCATTATCCAGCTGACCACTGGAGGGAGGCGGGTTCCCTGATGGCTGGTGAGTGATGGTGGTTGGAGGACCCTAGCAGACAGAACTTGGAGGGTACAGGCTGGGGCTATGAGTGGCATCACTGCACTGGAACCTGGACTTCTGAAATGACCAGTTGAGGGAAAAAGAAGCAGTCAGGGAAATGGTCCAACAACCTTTTCCTCTCTGAGGAGATCAGAAGTAGAACCCCAAGAAAGATTTCTGAACGGCAACTTCCTTTTTCTAAAGTAACTAAAATAAGGGGGCAGCTGGGTGGGTGGCTCAGTGAATTGAGAGTCAGGCCCAGAGATCGGAGGTCCTTTGTTCAAATGTGACCTCAGATACTTCCTAGCTGTGTGACCCTGGACAAGTCACTGAACCCCCATTGCCTAATCCTTACCACTCTTCTGCCTTGGAACCAATACTCAGTATTGATTCTAAGATGGAAGGTAAGGGTTTGAAAAAATTAACTAAAGTACAGGCAGTGAGGTAGCACAGTGGGTAGAGTGCCCGATCTGGAGTCAGGAAGACCTTGGTTCAAATCTGACCCTGGGCAAGTCACATAACCCTGATTGCCTAGCCCCTGCCTCTCTTCTCTCTTAGAATTGATACTAAGACAGATTGGAGCTTGGCTCTTTTGACTCTTATGTGCCATGTTTCTTTTCTTTTGTCTTCTCTCTTGGAGCTTTATTACTTGATCCATTCCTTGGAAGTCCTACTCACTGCCCAGACCCATTTCTGTCTTTTCAGTTTGGTACTCCTGAAATTTATTCATAGTCATGGAATCATTGGAAGGGACTTTAGAGTCCATCAAGTCCAACCTCCTCATTTTACATTTGAACAAAAGTGTGTGAGGATGGATTTGAAGTTAGGTCTTGATTCTGTAACGGTCTATCCTCTGGGCCATCTGGCTGTCTCTATTCAATATTAGTAAAATTTGGAGAACATAAATTAGACTGTAATCAGGTGTTTTCAACTGGAATTTATGAATTTGTTTTTTTAATTGAAATTTTTATTTAATTAATTAATTTAAATATGAATTTGTTTTGAAAAATATTTTGACAACTGTATTTCAGTAGGATTCTTTTGTAATGAACGGATTTCATTTTATCCATTTAACAGTCTGAGAAACAGGTCCATGACCAGGTTGTCAGAGGGGTCCAAGATACACCCAAAAAGTTAAGGACCAACTTCCAGATTGAATGAGTGAGTGGTGAAGTAATTCAGGGTTTAGATTATTCTTTGTAGCAAGTTAGCATTTGTAACAACAGAGTTTCTGTTCAGTCGAAGAGATTTGAAGAGATGCTTTTCTCAGGAAGGAGTCTTTCAGTTCTGGACACACATGGACCAGGTTCATTCCTGGGGGAGCCTGACTGCTAAAAAGAGGAGTCAGGTTCTTTTTGGTCCCTGGACCCTTTATACCCTTATTCCAGAATGCTAGGTAAACCGAGGCTTAAGTTTGGATTATGTCTAGTGTCTTCCAGAAGGAGGTAATAGGAACGAATATACTTAATTCAGATATAGGACAGTTATTTATTTCTTCTACATAAAATAAGTGTTTAAAGCACAAAGTCTCAGAATCATGTATTGATAAAGACTCAAATATAAAATAATAACTCATAACTCCTATCATGCTCTTCCAGGAAACTTGATCATTAAAACATCAAAACATGAAATATTTTTATGGAATTGCTGAACACATTTCACCTCCACCTTGGCTCTGTTCTGTCTGAACAACCTCCTCAAGATCCATATCTTGTAGCAAGTCAAGCTATGTCGTGGGGCTCCCCCTCCTATTGGTAATCATATCCTTCAATGAGTGTTTAAGTGTGTGAAACTTCTGTTGCCAGTCAACTTCCACAGAGGGACCCAGGAGCTCCTGAAATCTTGAACTCAGGAGGTGGCCTCTAAGCTAAAAACATCTATCTCAGGACCACTGGTTGGTCACCTTTGCTTAGAGACAGAAATGGAACAGATAGTCACAGGCCCATGCTTCAGCCTCAGGTGTCTGCTCTGATGCGCAAGCAGCTTTCATGAATTTCTTGGCAAGGGACAAGGCATTTCCCCTTCTGAAATTCCAAGAGAGAGCCTTCACAGAGTTGGACAGACCGGAAGCGGGAGAGGGCAAGGGGGCTACTGAGTGAGTGGCTCTTCTTGGTTCAATGCTTAATTCACTTTGATGGAGCCTCTTCTTCCCTGTGCTGTGATCACAGAGACCAAGGAAGGGATTGTTGAAAACTGTCAGAGTCTTCCAGTGTCCACGAGGCTCCAGAAGTGGCCATTGGGAGCTCAGCTCATTTTATCTCAGATCTGTGTGAAAAGAGATGCTTCACTTCTAGAGAGCTAGTTTTAGCTTAGGTGTCTTCAGAAGATAATGACTGAGACTGATGAGGAAGGATTAAAGGGGTTTGGAGGGACCATGGAACAGTGAGGATGGAACATCGAGGACATGAAGGGATGGGACAACTGGAACTGAATTAGCCTTGGAACCTGGGAAACATTCTCTCCTATTGTGTAGTAAAAAAAGGCCCTAACTAGGAAAGCTGAATTTGGGGTAACAGGACCTGAGTTCAAGTTTCTGCTCTCCTCCAGGAATACCATCTCTCTCTCTCCCTGGACTTTAGTTTTCTTTCTCTGTAAAATAAGGAGGTTGAGCTTAGGTGGCCATTAAGGTTCTTTCCAGCACTATGACTGTGATCTTTTCCAGTCCCTCAATATATCTCTAGGAACCACAGATTTCACTTCCTCCACTCTTCTTGGGTCATGGTCCTAAATCTTCAATCTTTTCTTCATTCCTATTTACCCCCAATGGCCCCCACCCTTCATTTCTACTAAGGATCTTCCTTTAGAACAGTGCTTCTACCCTTGGCCCCCAGCGTAGGCCGAGGGGGAGCAGGGCTAGGCTTAGAAGATCTGGGAGACATTGAGTAGGATCTTGCTGATACCCCTTCCCTTCCACTCCCCATTTCCTCCCCTTCATTTTCCTCTTTTCTCCCCCTACCCCAGAGGAAAAAAACCCTTCTGGGGGAAGGAATGGAGAGGCTTGATTGGGGAAAAGGCTTTTTCAGGAAACATTTCAAAGTATGGCATCATTTGTAATGTCCCAAGATTGCGCTCTTCTGAGGCCTTCCTGGCTCTGGCTCATCTGGCAGGCCCATCAGGCAGGCAGGGGAGCCCCAGGCCTGAGCTTGGCTAAAGTGCTGACTCAGTACAATGTGCTCTAAGTAGCAGCAGGGCCTGTGGCCCAGCTTCGCTCCCCCAGTCAGGAGCCAATGGAGCTGGGGGTTGGCCTCTCCTCCCTCCCCTCCCCTCTCTGGAGAGGGAGGTGGCTCTCCCTGGCTGGTCTCTCACTCTTCCCCTTTCCCCCATCCCTTCCTCCTCTGAGGCCCTGGCCTGGTTGGGTAAGACTATTTCATTTAATGAGTCTTGGCTGCTGCCTGGCCCTGGACGGCTCAGAGAGAGGGAGAGAAAACTGGAAGGGCCTTCCAAGTCAGGCTTCCCAACCAGCTGGTCGCTGGGGGTGGGGGTGGGTCAGGTCGGGCCAGGGATGGGGTGGGGGAAGCCATTCCTGGGAGATCCTAGAATTTGAGTGCTAGAAAAGATCTTAAAGATGATCTAATTCAACCCCACATTTTATAGATGGGAGAAACTGAGGCTCAGGGCAGGCCCAGAGTCACAGGGTAAGTGAGCAGATGGGGAAGCCTGAACACTTTAGAGTAGAGTCAGCTTAAAGTGACCCTTGATTTCCAGGATCCAAGTACCCTTATGCTGTTCCATTTACACTGGGTAGCAGGGAATTCAATATGGCACCCACTCATGGAGCCATTTGCATTGTCAAATATGAGTTAACTAGAGCAAATTGGGCTGCCATCCAATTCAATGTCCTTCAGAGGGGGAAAATGAGTCTCAGGGTAGGTCTCAATTTTGCTAGTCAGCAAGTAGTTAAGTGCTCCACATATTACAGGGGTATAGTAAGTGTTTGTTGATTGACTGATGAGCAGTAAGCAAGGGAACAGAGTTAAAGTTTCCTGATTCCCATTTCTAGAACTCTTTCCATAGGCTGGACACATTTCTATGTACATTAATGTGTCATAGGTTGTTTTACTATATTACCTTTTAGGTAACACATTTCCACTTTAAGATAGTGGCATAAAAAAGAATATGGAATTATGAGGAAAAATATATTTAAGTTCCTACTATGTGCCAATAGGGCAGCTTGGTATCACAATTGGATAGAATATTGAGCATGAAGTCAGGAAGACATCAGATACTTCCTGGCTATGTGACCCTAGGCAAGTCACTGAACCCTGTTTGCCTCAGTTTCCTTATCAGTAAAATGAACCAGAGAAGGATACAGCAAACCATTCTAGCATCTTTGCCAAGAAAATCCCAAATAAGGTCATGAAGTTTTGGACATAACTGAAAAAAGATGGAACACCAACATGTGCCAAGCACTTAACAGACATTAGTCTCATTTGATTCTTAAAACAACCCTGTGACAGGGATGCTATTAGGATTCCCATTTACTGAGGCAGTAGAAGTTAAGTGATTTGCCTAAGGTCACACAACTAGTAAGGGTCTAAGGCCACATTTGAACTCCTATCTTCCTGATTCCAGGCCTAGTGTTCTATCCACTTGGACATCTAGCAGTCTCTGACGGTTTCTGGTCCTAGCTTTGCTATTGACTCAGTGTGACTGGGCAAGACCCCTTCTTCTCTCTGGGTCTCAGATTCCTTATTTTTCAAATGAAGAAATTGCACTAGAAGGCTTCTGTGATCCCTTCCACTTCTAGATGTCTCCCTAATAGAAAGTGTGATCATCTGTGAACCTCAAGGAACTTTTATTCTAGTTGGGGAAATAAAATTAACCTTGGTGGTGGGTAATAAAGTGCTAGACTCTGCAGCATGAATTACTTAGATAAGCTCAAGCTTTGGCTAGGTGGCATTTTTCTCTTGGAGATTGCTGGCATCAGATTGGGACATGCTCTAGGGAGCTGGTGTCCTCTGGTGCTCCTGAAAATCACAAAGGCTTCTCAGAGATTATAACATCAAACAGGGCTGAATCTCAGGATCGAAACTCTTTAGAGCACCAATGGGCCTAAAACTTGGGAAAAAAATCTTTTTAATAGAATCCTGGGAAGGGGGAGAGGGGAGCTTGGGATTGGAGTGGGGAAAGAGGGATTGGAAATAGCACAATCCACTACAAACCAAAATTAGCAAGTTTCCTATTTATTTTTTATAACTTCCATCCCTCCCCCGTCCACCGGAAACCTAAAATATGTTAAATTAACCTAAAATTAGGAACATAAGTCACCAGAGAATTAAAAAAACCCCAATGCCTTTGGAGAAAATGCTTTTATACCCTTATGTTGATCATTTATTCTAAATCAGGACACGGTGATTACTTTTGAAATAAGAATTTTTCTATTCAGATGCATGCCTGGATTGGAAATGCTTTGAACTCAATTCAGTTCAAAAGAGGTTGAATGTCTTTGAATACCTATCAGGACCCAGCACAGAACTGGGGAAGTTCTCATCCTGTTCTCAAGAAAGTTGGCTCTTCATTTCTGTGATGGAATTCTTTTTTAGGACTTAAAATCCTTAGGAAATCAAAGGCAGGCTGCCTTGGGCATAGCATGGTGTTCAGTCATTTTTCAAATTATGCCTGATTCTCCATGACTCCTTTGTTTTTTTGTTTTTTGTTTTTTGTTTTTGGCAAAAATACTGGAGTGGTTTGCCATTTCCTTCATCAATTCATTTTATAGATGAGGAACTGAGGCAAACAGGGTTAAGCGACTTGCCTAGGGTCACACAGCTAGTATGTGTTTGAGGCTGGAATTTGAACTCATGTCTTCCTGACCAGGTTTATATTATCTAGCAGCCCATATGCCTTGGTATAGTGCTTAGCAAGAGTAAGTGCTTAATAAGTGCTCTATCTATTTATCCATCTCTCCATCTCTCTATTTCTCTCCATCTCTCTTTCTCCTTTCCTCTCTCCCTCTCCCCCTCTCCTTCTTCTTCTATTAACTATTTATCTGTCACCAAGTTACTTTTATTTGAAGGACACCAACGAGATGCTCCTTCTTGACTACAAAGACCTCCCTTGGCCAGTCACAGTGCCTGAAATCTCACCATTAGCTAGGTTTGCCTCTTCTGGGATTCCCTCCCAGAGATGACATAGCTACAGTACTGGGATCTGGAACCTTTGCCCCCTCTTTATATGTCCATCATTTAACATAGTTCTTTGGACATAGAAGGTGGTTAGTAAATGCTTGTTGGGTAGAATATGGGGCAGAATGTGCTAAGTGCATAAGAGATATGCCAAGTTTTATGGGCCTTCAGAGGACGGAGAGTTTTATATCTGGCTCTGGTGATCAAGGAAGATTTTGTGGACAGCATTTGAGCTGAATCTTAAAAGATGGCTAATATTTCAGTAGAAAGTTGGTGGTAGCTGGGTGGTGCAGTGGATAGAGTGCCAAGCCTGGAGTTGGGAAGACCTGAATTCAAATCCAGCCTCTAATTATATGACCTTGGGTAAGTCACTTAATCTTGTTGAATCAGTTTTCTCATCTGCCAAAAGAACTGGAGAAAGGAATGGCAAATCACTCCAGTCTCTTTTCCAAAAAATAACCCCAAACAGGGTCACAAAGAGTTGGCCACAACTGAACAATAGTTGGCATTCCACATGTAGTGACTGGATTGAGTAAATGCAAGCATTTAGTGTGAAGTGTGTTCATAGACCAGAGAGGAGTCTGGGTTGGCTAGAAGAGATTGGTAGAAGATAAAGCCAGAAGGGTAAATTGGGACCAGGTTGCCAAGGGCTTTGAATGGCAGCCTGAGGGTTAGGATTTGGTTAGCAATTGAAGGATTTTGAGAAGAGGAAAGATGGGATAAAAACTGTACATAAATATGACTGTGGTAGGGGAATTTAGGATACATTAGAGATAGAAACTGGATGCCCAAGGGAACAGTAGGAAGCTACTAAGATTATCTTTGTTTTTGTTTCAATTGTGGCCAACTCTTTGTGATCCCATTTGAGGTTTTCTTGGTAAAGATACTGGAGTGGTTTGCTATTTCCTTCTTTAGCTCCTTTTACAGATGAGGAAATGGAGGCAAACAAAGTGAAGTGACTTGTCCAGGGTCACACAACAAGTGTCTGAGGTTTGACTTGAATTCAGGTTTTTCTGACTTCAGGACTGGTGCGATATCTACTGTACCATCTCTCTAGGCAAGAGATAATGAGGCCCTGAATTTAAGGTGACAGCAATAGTAATAAAAAGGCAGACATGAGAAGAGATGGGTTAGAGCTGTACAGTGGAATTAAAAAAGATAGAAATCTAGTGTACTTAGCACAGTGCTTGGCAGGGGTGGATGGTGCTTATTGAGTGACTAGATTTCAGAGGTGGCTGGGACAGGGAGTCAAAAACAATAGTGTTTGAAGTCAGAATATTGGGAGAATGTAAGCTTCCTGAGGACAGGGATCACTTTTTTTTTTTGGTGGGGGGTGTTTTTCTATTTCCCAACACCTTGTCTTGAACATAGCAAGTACTTCCACATTTGCTAGATTGGCTTACGGCTAGTGACAAAAAGAGGGAAGTCAGTAGGAAAACAATCATTTGGAGAAAGAGTTCTACTCCAATCAAATTATACTTGAGTTACTGCCAGGACTTTCAAATGAAAATGTCAAGCAGAAAGTTGGAAATTAGGCTCTGGAGCTCAGGAGAGAAGTAGAGCTAAAGACATGGATGTGAGTCTGCATAGAGGTGATCATTGGAACCAGGAGAGTAGATGAAATCTAATGAGGGAGAGAGTGGAAAGAGAGAAAGTTGGGAAACAAAAGTGTTGGGTCGTGCCACCATTTTAGGGCTTGGAGGGGTGCACTGGTACCTGAAGAAGGTGGTAATGGTGTCACAAGAGAGGGTCACTGAAAGGAGGTTCAGCAGTCACAAAGTCAAGTGACTTTTGTTTCTGATAGTCTTGTTTGAGGCCACAGAGAGTGGCTAATCTAAAAGGGAAGTCTGTGTTGGGAGGAAAGGACTTTGAAACAGTCAAGATCCCGTCAGGAGTTTGCAGTGAGAGCAAGAATAAAGGTAGACCTAGTTTCCTCTGAATCTACCTGGAGTTGGAAGATCCTAAAGTGTATTTATGAGTTATGTTCCCCACTAGTCTCATTCATCATTCACTCTTCATCCAAAGTCTCCAATCTTAGATCATCCAGGTTCCTCTAGGTTCAGGTCATGCCAAATTATAAAAACCTAAACCCAACAGATCTTCCCAATAGGACCATCCTTTCATCTTCTTGTTACCTTGGATGTTAGCAACTGGAAGAGAAGAGAAGAGAAGAGAAGAGAAAAAGGGAAGGGAAAGGAAAGGAAGGAAAGGGAAGGGAAGGGAAGATGAGAGGAGAGAAGAGAAGAGGAGTGGAGAGAAGAGAGAATAATAGAGGAGAGGAGAGGAGACACAGGGAACAAGGAGGGTGTGGGCTTCTCTCTTATAGAACAACTGCCAGAGTGATCTTCCTAAGTGCACATCTCTTATCCCATCATTGACTATATCAAAAGCCTGCCCACATAATAAAATTTAGACTCCAATATCCTGGCATTCAAGGCTACATTCTGTTATGTTCTGTCCTTTGTGGGGAATGGAAGTCATCTGGAGTAGTTTGCAACTGCTAAGAAGGGTGTATGGGGAAAAAAGATGTTCAGAGAGCTGCCCTGTCTATAGATTGCCAATTCCAGCTCACTCAGTTTTACAAATGAGAAAACAGAGAAGGAAAGTGTTTTCTCTATGACCTCAGAGTGACTTAGTGGCAAAGACTGGACCAGAAGGACTCCAGGATCATGGTCTAATGTTCTTTCTACTGCACTGTACTGCCTTTCTGGCATCTATTTCCTATGAATGTAGATAGTGGAGTAGTAACAAGGGAGTAGGCATGTGGGGAGTGGGGAAAATTCATAAACATACAATTTTAGTACTTTCCATCCCTAGGTAGGGAAAACCAGGTCTACCTTTATTCTTGCTCTCATCCCAAACCCCTGATGGGATCTTGAGTCTATTTAGCTCAAAGTCATACCATTTCCTTTAGTTCAGCCATCCTCTCTGGGCTGGATCAAAACTACCAGAAGCAGAATTCAAAGTTGAGGCAATTTGGCCTTGTGTCTGGTGAGTCCCCTTTTAATTCTCTTCCCTCGTCACCATTGCCTTCTTATTGAATGCTTTAACTAATTTGAGGCTCTGAGCCTTAGCCCCAGACCCTGCAGTTAAAATTCTCCCGCCTGCAGCCTTGAATTTCCAGAGTGGTTTGGGCTTGTCACCAAATAGTCCCTAAGTCATAGGCTTGATAATAAACCTGATCCCCTTTGGGAAAGCAGACAACATGAGCAAGTTACTGAAGGAAAAGATTTGGCTCAACTCATGAGCTTGGTCATGTAGGAAGACCCAAACTTCAGGGCCCAAAGTCAGGGTCAATTTCTTTAATTCCCATCCCCTAGATTATACCCTTCCTTGTAACACCAAGCATTAGGGGAGATGAATATTTTTGCTCTCCAGGAATTTGTCTTTTCCCCAGCAAAAAGGATATAAGTTGTGTAGTTCCAGGAGGAATAATGGAAAGTTCCTAATGAAATCAAGCCGACCTCATTTGGTCCAGTCACAAATTTCATTTCTTCATTTTTCCCTAAAAAGGGAGACATGTTCCCTCTCCTTTCCCTTTTTCTTTTAAAATCAATGTTTTATTGATGTCTTTGGTTATTATATTACAGTTATTTCTGGGCACACTCCAACATGATGATCCTTTCTTTGTAACAAAATTAAGCAAACCAACCATCACAGCGAACTCATTTGTCAAGCAAGTGACATACTGTACCCATAGTTCCCACCTCCCCAAAGAAAGAAAGGAGATGTCTTGTCTCTTTCACCAGGGCCAAGATTAGTCATTACAACTGGATACCATTCAATTTCATTTGAATGTCCTTTTCAGTTGTATCAATGCAGTCATTGAGCATGTTGTTTTCTGGGTTCTGTTTAGTCCACTTCATCAGTTCACACATATCTTCCTAAGTTTCTGAATTTCTTAAGGCACAATAATATTCCATTACATTTAAATACCATATATTTGTTCAGCCATTCCCCAATCAATGGATGCCTTTTTTTTTGTTTCCAGAACTTTTCAAACATAAAAATTGCTGCTCTGATTATTTTGGTGCATATGGGACCTTTATTTTTGCCTTAAACCTCGTTGGGGCACATGACCAAGAATGAAAAGGCTGTGTATGAAAAACTTAGTGACTTGTCTACTGTAATTCCAAAATATTCTTCAGTACTATTGGATCCATTTCATAGGTCCACTAATAGGATATTGGTGTGCCTTCAAAGAGCTACCTCCTTCCATTTTCTCCTCCAAGCATGTAGTTCAGAGATTAGCTTGGTTGACTAAATTGAGGCAGTTTATCTAAGCCTATCTAAGCCTGTCCAGTTTTTCCTAAAGAATCCAGCAGATCCTCAGCCAAGATCAGAGGTGAAGTGGGGGTGGGTTGGGGGCAGAAAATAATAAAATTAGCTTCACTTTGCTTTCTAATGAGGTTAGATATATGCAGTATTTTTCATGTTCCCATCCATGGAGGGGTGTAACAGCTGGTTCCTGGGCCATATGGAACCCAGAGAAATGGGAGAGGGTTCAGACCATGCTTTAAGGGACGGAACAAGAGGAGAGGGCATTTATGGAAGCCTGGAAACCTTTTTTTGCCTTTTGAATCAAGTTATTTTTCTTCCTATTTTCATTAGGACAAATCCCCTAGTGTGTTTATGTGCCTTGAGAAAATCCTACAAATAAATGATGATACAGTTAGTGATGAATATATGAATCATCCTGGGGGGAGAGGAGCTGGAGCTCTGAAAGAGGGACATAATGTGTCATAAAATATTTAGGAAATTATCATCCAAACCACAGGGAAAGAGAGGGAAAGATGGGAATTCAGAAGTCGCCAGGGTTTGAAAGCTATTGAATGTTAGTGTTCAGTGCCAAGGAACAGAGCTTGGGGTGGGGGAAGAGTTCCTCTCCCCTTTTCTTACTTTGGCAAGGATAGCTCTGATAATGTGGAAAGAGCTTGGACACAGCTGAATAGAGTCGATGGGAAACCAGCTCTGAGAAATGAATTGAAATGAAAGGCTTCTTGTTTGAGAAATCCAGTAAAAAGCAAGCGATTCCCTTGGAGGTAGAGCCCCTACCTTCCCGTCTGCTTCTTCCATGTTCTGTCTCCTTGGCTGGGTCCCTGTGGAACCAAGCACCCAGATGGACAGTGAAAACTCCAGTCAGCCATCCGGATGTTTCAAAACATCCAGATGTTTGGCATCCTATAAACCTAGGCGATCCAGCTGACTGATTGACTTTGTCACTTCTTCCAGATGTTTCATTGTCAAGTAGAGTCTCTGTATCAGGTCCCATAAAGTCTCAGGAGAAAGTGCAATGAGTGGAGCTATGATATATTGTATATCATAGCATCAAAGAATTATTAGAATGAAGAGAGCCCTTAGAGATCATTCAGGCCAATCCCTTCCTTTTACAGATGGGGAAACAGGCTCAAAGGAATTAGGTGGCCCACCCCAGGTCACACACAGCTCATCAGGAGCAGTTGAAGTTTTTGCTAGGTTTTTAAGAGTTTAGAAGTCCAGGATTTTTTCTAGAGTTGCCTGTGGAAGTTAAAATAAGGGACTTTACTGTACCCTGAGTTAGGACAGGATAGCAGAATTATTATATCTATAGATGTTAAGAGATAGGATTCTATCTTTGGCTATAATCAGAGGTATATCAACTCAATATAATGATGAGGGCATCTGCCGCTTAGAGAGCTTTAGTTTATTATTATTTCTCTTTGGGATTGTTAATAAATATACATTGAATGAATAGATTTGAACTTCTCTTAAGTAAAACTATAGTCAGGAAAAGGAGATTCCCCCAAGAGATGACTATTAGAAGAAATGATAGATAATCAGTTTGAGGCAGTAATTCTAAACTCTTATAGTTTCATAATACATTTAGAGTTTTCAAAGCCCATTCGTTTATTCTCTCATTTGGTTAAGATAAGTACTCCTTCAATGCTGAGCTCAAATGCTCCTTCCCCCTTTACTGCTGCCAAAAGGAAATGATCTCTCTTAAATCAGATCTAAGCCCTTTGTAACTTACTTATTTTTAAGCATAGTCTCATTATAGTTGATGGCACATGTGTATTTATCATCTCTACTAAGCCTATTGGTTCCTGGACACTAGGGAGGGCACCTTTCTTTACTTCCTGTGCCCTCTTGGGTGCTTGGCACCATACCTGGCATGCAGAAGGCACTAATAAATGTTTGTTGAGAGGAATGAATGAATAAATCCTAGAATAGAAAAATCTTAGCACTGAGCAGGACTCTAATGGTCATCTTCTACTCAGCTCCTGGGAAGAAAGACTTCCAAAACAGTAGGGCTATGATAAAGATCTCTTCAAAGCCAAGGGATGGTGAGATTATGAGATCCAGTGAAAGCTAAGATGACTATCAATCAATCTGCATTGATTTACTGAACACATCTCCTGAGCTCAGTGCTGAGCTAGGTTCTGTGAAGGATCTAAGAAATATGGGAGGGTCCCTTTCCCAAAAAGCTTACAGCTTAGTTGGGAGTGGAGGGGACAAGATCCATGTGTAGAGGTAATTATATAATTCAATGTGTGATTAGTGCCAATTCAAATAAATTCAGTATTTATTGTTGTGCAAAACACTGCGCTAAGTGCAGGGAATACAAAGATTAAAAAAAAAAAGATGGTTCCTGCTCTCAAAGAGCTTCCAATCTATGGGGGGAGGAGATACAGCATGTATCCCCAACATGTCCATCCCCAATTCAGATAAGTATAATAATACAAGGCAGAGAGTAATAGGGACAAAGAAGAGATCCAAAATGTCAAAGGAAAATTTGAGAAGGGAGAGAAGATTGGAGAGGGGCACGGAAAGGGCACCAAGAGGCAGGGGCTTGGATAGGCAGTCATGACCCCTGATTGGGCCACTCAATAAATGACTGAGATAATAAAAGCCATGAGTTCAGAGACAGAACACACAGTGGATATGTGAAGGCGGCAGGAAGAAGACAGGTTAGGGTAAATATAGTTAGGACATAAACATGAACTATAGGGTCTTAGTCCTTGGAGTGGTCACAACTAGGAGAACCTAATGGGCCATGTTAGTTTTCTTAAAATCTCCCACAAAGGTCATTCCTATCTCTGCACCTCTATTTCTTCTATTTCATTACCCTGCTAAGTTCTTTCTCATATTTGGCTCTCTACACAAATCATAGCCATCACCCCCAAAGGTTCTTAAACCTGGGATTCATGAATTTGTTCTTAAAAAATATATGTTGACAAATATATTTCACTCTAATCGGTTTCCTTTGTAATCATATGTATTTTATTTTATGCATTTTAAAACATAATTCTGGGAAGAGGTCCATAGATTTCACCAAACCACCAAAGGGGTCCATGACCCCTCCCAGCCTCCCCACAGAGGTTAAAAACCAAGCCAGGTATGGTGTCAAGCACCCAAGAGTGCACAGGAAGTAAAGAAAGGTTAAAAACTCCTGTCCTCAGTCTAGCTTAAGTCCAATCTACTCCAGCAGCCTTTCAAGACTCTTCCTGTTCTCACTGATCTTTTCCTCCTTTTGGATTCCTCTTGTGGCTTGTACCACTCACTTGGCACTTAATTACACACTACCAATTAGTCTTCAGCTGTTTCATGTATGTCCCATAGGTATCCAAAACTCAACATGTCCAAAATAGAACTTATCCTCTTTCTCCTTTTCCTTTCTCCTGCTTCTGAGGACATCCCTAGTCTTTCAATCACCTCAATTTGTAATATCAGAATTTTCCTGGCTCTTCTCTCTACCCTATCCCTACAATGATTCAGTTTCCAAGTCTTGTTGACTGGCCTCCTCAATATTCCTCCTATGTGTTCTTTTCTCTTCATTCACACCACAAGCATAACTCTAGTTAGTCCCTCACTTTCCTTTACTTAAGACTCTTTTAATAGCCTACTTATTGGTTTCATCTCCAGTCTTCTCTTTTCATCTCAGTCTTCTCTTGGCCATCAAATTAATATTCTGAAGGCACAGAATTAATCAAGTCATTCCCTTGCTAGCGAAACTTCACTGACTTTCTGTCATCTCTAGACAAAAAACACTGATTCCTTTGTCTAAAATCTGGCTCCAGTTTGTCTTTCCAGGCCATTTACACTCATTCCCTTGCATGCAGTATACATTCTAACTCAAGTTGCCTACTTGCTGTCCCCTGTATCCAACATTCCATCTCCTACCCCTAAGTCTTTGAAAAAAGTTGTCCCTCTTGCCTAGAATTAATCCCCTCCTCACTTTTGCTTCTTAGATCTCTAAATTCTTCTTTTTTCTAAAACACTTTTCTTTTTAGAATCAGTTCTAAGAACGAAGATTGGCAAGGGCTAGGCAATTGGGGTTAAGTGACTTGCCTAGGATCACACAGCTAGGAAGTGTCTGAGGTCAAATTTGAACACAGGTCTTTATGACCTGGTCTGGTGCTTTGTCTACTGTGCCACCTTGCTGCCTCTCTAGCATCTTTTAATTCTCAGATTAACACCCCTTTCCTATCCAAGGCCTTTTCCCATCTCCTCAGTTGTTAGTATATTCTCTTCTGTGAATTTCCTTGTATTTTTAATTTATTTTTTAGTGATTTATCTGAGCCCATCTTATTTCCTCTTGTGGAATGTAAGGTCTTTGGAACAGGGACATTTTCATTTTCTTTGTATCCTCAGCAACTAGCATGGTACCTGGCAAATAGTTGGTGCATGAATGCTGGTTTTGTCTTCTCAAAGGTACTCTGACCTTAAGGGCAGGGACTATGGCATTCAGGTCTCCCACAGTGCCTAGTTCAGTTTCAGGTATACAACAGATATTCAATAAATACTTGACAGAGATGAAGGCAATATGGTGCAGTTGAAAGAGCATTTGGTTCCAGAGGCAAAGGGACAAGATTTAAATCCTGCCTTTGGTGCTTACTTCCTATATAATCTTGGGTAAGTCATTTTTATCTGCCTCAGTTTCCTCAACCAGAAAACAAGAAGTTGAACTAGTTGGTCTCTGAGGTCCCTTTTAGCTCCAGCCCTAGGATCATGGGATACATTTATAATACATGCACAGGATGCATATATTGGGTGCATCTCATAGCACTGGAAATTAGGTACAGGGTCATGGAAGGATTGCTTCTTAATGAAGTCAAGCATCCTGGGACAGAACCTACCCCTGTTTTTTAATCAAATCCAGATTGAGAAATACAAATTCAGAAAGGTCTGCAGTGGAATCCTCAGAGGACTTCGGGAACACGTGATATCAGATGTTTTAGAATGGTTCCTGTAGATGGAGTCAAAGAAATTAATTTATTTTATGATGAAGATTTATGGGCAGTGCCATCCATAGTTTAAAAAAAAATCAGAATACTGAAAAAAAGAAAGGCTAAAATAAAAACAGAAACAAGACACAACCCCAGGACACCAGACTCATTCTCCAAATACTGCCAACAATTTCATGATATAGTCACTTTTTAATATTAAAAGTAAATTGTAAATGTGTCTTTAAAAACAATATGCATAAAATAGATCTTATTATTCTAAAGCTCTTTCCTTTTTAAAATGCTTTTTTTTTTCACAGTAATTTCTTAGGCATCTCATGTTTTTCCCTCAAAGAAATAGTGCAATTGGAAGAAGGAACAAGATGTCAGTGGGCTAGGACTCCTTCACTAGTACAAGTCCTTGTAGATTTCTTGTAGGAGCGGGTGAAGGCTCATGTCTGTCTCTGTTTTCTTGATGACTTGCAACAGCTGGACATGCTCCGTTACAATCTGTCTGAGGTCTGTCATTTTCTGAAGCAACTTGGCAAAGAGCTGGGAGGATTCTGGGTGGTTCAGCTTGAGCTGGAGCTCCAAGGCTTGTAGTAAGTTATCCTGGATGTCCTCAATGGGCTTTACGTTCAGCAAACCAGGGCGGTCTGAGAGTACAAGAATGGAAAACATGTTAGGGGATGGGCAACACAGTGGCTGTGAAAATGGCTTCCCAAGGCATCCTTGGCCAAGGAAGCAACCCAAAGCTTATTGAGTTGAGTTAAAAAAACCAAAACAACAAACCTAATAAGAGAGAGAGAGGGAAATAGACAGAGAGGTAGTGAGAGAGAGAGAAGAGAGGAGAGAGGAGAGAGGAGAGGGAGGAGAGGAAGAGGGAGGAGAGAGAGAGAGGAGAGAGAGAAAAGAGATAGAGGGGGAGAGAAAGAGAGAGAGAGAGAGAGAGAGAGAGAGAGAGAGAGAGAGAGAGAGAGAGAGAGAGAGAGAGAGAGAGAGAGAGAGAGAGAGAGAGGGAGGGAGGGAGGGAGGGAGGGAGGGAGGGAGGGAAGGAGGGAGGGAGGGAGGGAGAGACAGAGGGAGGGAGAGAATTTAAACAATGTCTCAGCCTGCTTGTGTTCTTGCCTCTTATAGTCAGCTGAAAATGATACCAAAAGACTATGACCATCTTAGCTTCTTGCCCAGCTGAAAGACCCCTGACTCTGGCCAGAGTCAGAGGACCTGGATATAAATCCTGCTTCTGATGCTTACCTTAGGCAACTAAATCATTTACTCTTCCTGGGTGCCTCAGTTTCCCTACTATCCCATTCATTCAACATTTATTACATTTACCACAGAGAATGTGTGCTGGGGAAAGATCTGAATCTTAGCTAAGAGATAGTCCCTGCTCTCATAGAACTTATGGTCTAGGATCACATGCGGCAAACATAGATGCACAGATGATTGATATCCAACATTATATAGTAAATTCATCAGAGAAGAATAAAACAAAATAGGACATGAGCTCTCAGAAGGAAAGTTGTTGCCAAACGGGTAGGCTTCATGGAGAAGGGGGCGGGGGGGATTTGAGTTTTGTTTGAAAGGATGGATAACAATTCAATGGGTGAAGAAGGGAAAGGAGACATCATAAGTTAAGGCAAAGGGGCTGGAGAGTTTATAGACCATTTGGGGGACAGAGACTGTCCAGGACTGGGCTGCAGAGTGTGTAGAGGGAAATGATAACAAGAACGGATGGAAAAAGTGGGTGCTGGCAGACCAGGGAGAGGCTTGAATTGTAGGCAAAGGAGTCTCAACTTCGGGGGCAATAAGAAGTCACTAAAAATGTCTTCTCTATGACTCTTCTGTCCCCAGGCAAAGAGCATCCTTTGGACCTCTTTACTGAACTTGAGTGAATTTATTTGCAGTTCGCTATTTTCTTTATTAACATTTAATTTACACTCTATAATATCCTCTACCTACTTTCAGTCAATAGGCATTTATTACATGTTTTGGGCCAGGCACTGTTTCAACAGAGACAGTTTTTCAGTAGTTTCAAATCTCTTTCAAACCTGAAATTTTAAAAAAATCATTTTTATTTTAAGCACAATTTGCAAGTGAAAGAATGCAATAGTTTTTCAGCCTAATTACCAGGTAGTTTCCTTATAGAGCTTTAAACTTTTGGGCTGGCTTTTAAACAGGACAGAGCCCCTCGATCCTCCTAGCAGTAATCCCCAAACCCCACTGACCCTTGTTGAAAATACTTCCCCGTTGTCTTTTTCAGCTCTTAATTTCATTTGGGTAAAATGACAGCATTTCTGTGTTTTTGACTAAATTGCCTTGGGTAATGCTACAGGGTTCTCAATGGAGGAGTCCCTCTCAGATTGGAACACTGGCTTGAAAGCTACAGAGAAGAGAGAAGAGAGAAGAGGGAGGGAGGGAGGGGAGGGTGGGGAGAGAGAGAGAGAGAGAGAGAGAGAGAGAGAGAGAGAGAGAGAGAGAGAGAGAGAGAGAGAGAGAGAGAGAGAGAGAGAGAGAGAGAGAGAGAGAGAGAGAGAGTGTGAGAGTGAGAGAGTTAAGCCAGCAAGCCTGAATCATGCAGCTGTGACTAAGTCACTGACTCTAACATGGAGGCTTTGCCAGTAGCCATTGATAAACTAGATTGCAACCCTGGCAACTTTTGCCTGTGGAAACCCCAGGCTTTCTGGCTCCATTTCTGGAAGCCAATCAATCAACATTTATTGAGCACCTACTATGTGCCAGGCACAGGGGCTAAGCCCTATAGTGTAACAGAAAGAATCTCGAACTTGGGGTCTCCTACTTCTTGTAGGACCTACTTCTGGGTGTTCTTGGACAGGTCATTTACCCTCAACTGCCACCGCTATAAAACAAGAGGGTTGGATTAGATCATCTCCAAGGTCCCTTCTTTTTCTGGAATTATAAGGAGGCTCAGACTTGGTTTCACTTTTTCAGCATAGGAAGAAGCTAGTCTACTTTTTCTCTAGCTCTTCTAACACACCCTCTTGACTTGAGTATTGGTGGTTTTGGGATTTCAGCATTTAGGCTTGGAATAATAACGATCTCAGATTCTAGGAAAGAAAGCAATGATTTAGTCCTGGCCAAGGGAGTAATGAATGCCCCTGGAAAAGCTGTCCTTTTCCCACAGTTACTTTGCACTAATGAAAACCACCAGTGATCCAGGCTGTAAGCAAATTCAGACTCTGGGCTGATGCCTTTTGGACTTCATGTGTGCTGATGTCTTGATTTGCCTTTTTGCAAGACATGGAAAGGTGGAGGACTTCTAGGGCAGAATACTGTATACATTTGCAGATGTAGTCATCTGGTTTTCTTTGTTATAAAGGAGGGATCAGTGGAATGGGGGGAGGAGGCCTGGGGAGCAGAGGATATTTCCCAAAACGACTGTGAGGTAAAAAGCAAAAGGCATCAAAAAAGATTAAAAAAGACCAAACCCAAGAAATGGAGGCTCACCACTTCCAAGCCTACTGGCTGCATAAACATAGCAGATGCTGAACAAATGGCTGCCATTTCTATAAAGATGGGATTTGGTGGGGTGTCCCTGGGCAGAGCCCAAGAGGATGGGTATTGGTAGTGGTATGCCTAGAGACATAATCCTCTCTTGGAGAGTATCTTATTCATTCAGATAGTAGCTGTTACAAATGAAGCCTCCCTTTCTAGGAGCTAGCATAGAAGCTAGTCAATAAGGTCTAAACTCGCTGAAGTTGTCGCTTTAATCCAATTATTTTAGTTTTTTTCTGGAAGTTTCAAAAACAAACCAACAAACCCAGAGCCTTCTGGCTGATCCAACTGATCGACCTTGCTGGAAACATTTGGCTTTAATGCTTGGTAATGGAACTGGTCTCACTAGCCAAGGGAGAAGAGGATCTGTTTTGGATTTTCAAATCCCCATTTGGAGGGTTATTCTTTATGATGTGATAGAGGAAGCTTGGCTAAAGGGCTGAACTTTTGTGGCCACTGATTAAGTACCTTCTCTCCAATGACCAGTTAGCTCACTTCTAGAAATAACCCATGGGAGAGAGTATCACATATGAGGACAGGCAGTGGAGGAGAGTGGAAGCTCATATCAGAAGCGTTGGGTTCAAATCTGGGCTCTATCACTTACCACTTGTGAAAAATTGGGCAAAGTGCTTCTCCTCCCTTGTCTGGAAAATGCAGGAGTTGGATGACATGCCCTTGTGGTCCTGTCCCACTCTAAAATCTTTGGAGTTCTTTTTTTGCTCCCAAATGCTGCTTTATTATTTGGCACTTATTTCCCAGCATAATTTATAGAATAAAAATGGAAAATTAAAAATGTCTCCAGAAAGGTGCATGCCAGGCTCACAAGGATAAATCAGGAATCACATGGGTTCTTAATAATGGTACTAACGACCTGGGTGAAATTGGACAAGTCTCTCAACTCTCTGGGCAATAGTTTCCAAATCTGTAAAATGTGGTTTGGACTAGATAGCAGCCTTAAGGTCTTTTCTAGATCTCATACAATATCATTCTAGGTGTTCTGTTCAAAACAAAACCCTCTCACCCAGCTATCCCTTTTATTCAGGTTCCTCTGGTTTTAAGCTTCTTTGGAGACAGAGTATCGGAGTGCAAATCCCCCTCCTTCCTCTCACTGCCTATTTTACCTTGGGTGAGACAATCTTCCTGGGACTCAGTTTCCTCATCTATAAAATGGAGGGTTGGGATGAGATGACCCCCGAGGATCCGATCAGCTATTCTTTTATGATCTTATGAACCTATGATCTATGATCCAAAGTTGTTCAGTCAATTTTCAGTTGTGTTTGACTCTTTGTGACCCCATTTGGGGTTTTCTTGGCAAAGAAACTGGAGTAGTTTGCCATTTCCTTCTCCAGCTCATTTTACAGATGAGGAAACTGAGGCAAACAGGATTAAGACTTCCCCAGGATCTCATAGATAGTAAGTGTCTGAGGATTCAAACTCAGGAAGATGAGTCTTCCTGACTTCAGGTCTGACATTTTATTCCATGGTTGGCTGCCCCATGTTTTAAGGGAGGGAAGCCAAATTTTGGTTCTGCCATTTACTCCATTCTGATCTTGAGAATGTCATGATCTCCTTGGGCCTCAGTCTCCTCATCTGTAAAATAAGTTGGAATAGATGACCTCTAAGATCCCTTCTAGCACTAACCTTGTGACATTTTTTCCCATTTGTTTTCTTCTCTCAGACACCTTAGAATGCCTCCATCCTGCTTCCTCAGTCTCCAGGTAGCAAAGTAATGGTCTCTCTAGTCCTCTAGTGGGCCACAGGGGCCTTTCCCCCATATTCTAAGCAGCATATTATCTCAAGAAAAATATTATCTAAAGATACTAATATATATATTAATATATAATAAATACTAATAAAATGATTTCAAGTTGTTTAGAGTGTTTTACAAAAAATATCTCATTTGAGTCTTCAAGCAATCCTGTGAGGCAGGTGCTTCAGGTAATTTTATACCCATTTTACAGATGAGGAAATTGAGACTAGACTTGTCCAGGGCCATGCTGCTGCTAAGTATCATGAAGAGATTTGAATGATGATGTTCCCAACTCCAAATATACTCTCCCCTGCATCCACTAACCATGCTCCCTCTTCTATTTATATCTGCCATGCCCCTGCTTCTCCTTTTCCTCAGCTTCCTCCATATTTCTGGATAAAATATTGTCCCAAATAAGGAGACTCTTCTAAACCTCTCTCCTGTAAGAGGATTAAAGTTGGGGTCCAGCCTAGGATCAGGGTGAAGGCCTCCTTTCCCCCAAACTTCCACTGGCCCCATACTGAGGCCAGGCCTCCTAGAAGGCCCATTTGGAAGAAAACCTTGTGACTTATACACTGCAGTATGCAGTGGCCCGGAGAACCTGGAGTCAATTACTGATTTGTCATTCCCCAGACTATAAAGGATTGGGAAAGAAATCCTCCCTATCCCCATGCCGGGAGCCCTGGAGCTGATTAGAGAGCAGTCAATTATGGGTGAATCCAGAAGGGCTCCGATCCCATGTCCGGGTTAGTCATGAGGGTGCTTGATAGAGGTAGATCCAAATTCTCTGAACATTTTGCAATCTGTCCATTTAAGCTAGTCCTTTCCCAAGAACAGAGAATAGGTATAAAGGAAGAAAGGAGAAGGGAGCTTGTGTAACATGGGACAGATGCTGAGACCTGGCAAATTACTGCAGAGATATTTAAGCAAGAACACGGAGGATTGTGCTTCAAGAATTCACCATTCTGTAGGAGAACATTAGGGAGACAATGAAGACACATCTTGGTTGGCCAATTAAAAGTAGGAGTCTTAGGCTAACCAATGACCCAAGCAAATTCTATCTTTGCATCCCTTGCTATGGTCATCCCTTCCTCCTGAATTCCTCTCAAATCCCTTATTTTTAGGGAAGAGTAATTTCTCATATAATTTTCTTTTCAGCATTTTAATTAACTACTTGTATGAACACACCCTACTTTTCTCCTGTCTCTTTGATTTTTTGTGATCTCCCCATGGCCCTCCTTTATCTCCCTCTTATCTACATCCCTCTCCCTTCCATCTGCCTTTCACTTTCTTCCCTCTAGGTTCTTTTCTGTCTTTCTTTTTTTTCCTTCTAAATCTCTCTTCCCTTAGACATTCAGTTGTTGACTTTCTGTCCTTGGTGGATGACTTTGGGCATGGGGGTGGTTGGTTTGAATTAATCAAAAGTGGGGCTTAAAGAAGAGAAGATACTCAGAAGCCAATGGGAGCAGAGCTATAGAGCTGGTCAAGATCTGAGAAGTATCTATTCTAACGCCTTTATTTTACAGATGAGGAAACTGAGCTTCAAGGTTACATCACTTGAGTAGATGGCAGAGGCAGAATTTGAACCCATGTCTTCCTGACTCTAAGTATAGGACACTATCCATTATAGGGAATTGATTACTCTCAAATAAAACTGCTGACAGGGAAAAGGAAAACAATGTTATTAAAAAGTCTCCTAAGTGTTTAACGCACACATAAAAATTTGTTTATAATCTGCACATTCATTGTCTAAAGGCAAAAACTGCTGCCAAGGCCCTTCACTGTTAAGTAGGCTTCTCATGTTAACATTTTCCTTGTTATAGTAAGGGCTCTATTAATGCCTGCGCTGGGCCCCGTCCAAGTAACAGTCACGTCTATAAATAAAATACCTGATTATGTTTTGTTTGAATTATGGGGGTGGGGAGGGGAGGGACAGGACAGGAGAGCCAGGCTGAAGAAGTCCCTATTTTTACTCTTCCATTAAGTAGTAAGTGTCCTTCTTACACTTCACACAGCTCAGATGCTCACCTCCCCCTTTCCCTTCCCTAAAATGCCCTGATAATTGGCCTTAATTTCCTAAGTGCGCGCGCGCGCGCGCGCGCACACACACACACACACACACATGCACACACACATGCATACACAGCTGGTAGCTAAAAGAAGGGGATGGGGCCAGCGATGGGCAGATAATTTAATGGACTCCAATAAGGAGTTACCAAATGCCTACTAGGTGCCTTTCTCTTTCAGGAATTAAGTCCTTCTTTGCACTTGATAATTCCCTCCTGAGAACCAGTTCTCAATTCTCCATCCTTCAGAATAGGAAAGTGATTTCTTTCTTTCTTTTTTTTAAGGCAATGGGGGTTAAGTGACTTGCCCAGGGTCACACAGCTGGGAGGTATCTGAGGCCAGATTTGAACCTAGGACCTCCCGTCTCTAAGCCTGGCTCTCAATCCACTGAGCCACCCAGCTGCCCCACATTGACAGTTTTTTAGAATCAATACTGTGTATTGGTTCCAAGGTAGAAGAGTGGCAAGGGCAAGGCAGGAAGGGTTAAGTGACTTGTCCAGGGTCATTTAGCTAGGAAGTGTCTTTGGCTAAATTTGAACCCTGGATGTCCCATCTCTAGGTCTGGTTCTCTATCCACTTAGCCACCTAACTACTCCCTGGAATCATTAGTTTTTAACCTCTTTATCCTTCCCATAATTTTTCTTTGGGCCAGGGCCAGGACTCAGTCAGGTCAACAAATATTAATGAAGTACCTACCATGAGGCAGATCTGTGCTAAGCGTCAGGGATGCAAAAGCCTAAGCTTCAAAAAAACTCCCAGTCGAATGGGAGAGATGGCGTGTCAGTGACTGGAAACACACAAAGTGTGTTCATGGAGGGGAGACAGAAGGTAAACCCCAGCATCCCTGGAGCAGGGCTGGAGAGTGGGGAGGGCTCAGGAAGAAGAGGGGATTGGAGCTGAGACTTAAAGAAAGCTACAGGCAGGCAGGATGGAGCAGAGCTCTAAATCTACCATCCTGGAATGCAGACATGAGCATTAGGCATTATTGGCATTTAGGTGGCACAATGGATAGAGGGCTGGACCTGGAGTCAGGAAGATAGAAGTTCAAATCCAGTCTCATATACTTACCAAAGGAATGACTGTGAAATGGTGACTATCAGGCAATTAAAATAAAACAGAGTTTCTCCCCCTCTGCCCTCCCCCCCCCATCCAAGTCATACCCCATAATCTTACTAGATGTGGGACTTTGGGCAAGTCATTTAACCTTGCTTGTCTTGGTTTCCTCGTCTATCAAATGAGCTAGATTTGGAAATGGCAAATCACGTCAGTATCTTTGCCAAGAAAACCTCAAATGGGGTTACAAAAGAATGACTTAATAACTAATTATTAATGACAAAACTTAAAACTATACTGACTTACCCACCAGCACCAAAGGGGATACCCTCATCCCCACTATTCCTGTTCTGGCCTTTGAGGAGAGAGAGTTAGGAAAGCATAAAGGAGGGGAAAAGGGAGAAGGAGAGGGCTTGAAGGAGGTAAGAAGTTCATCTCTGAGGATTCTGGACCTTTTGGGAGTGAAGGAAGGAAAAGAATTAAAATCAGCAGAAGAACAAAAACAAACTCCTACTTCCTTCGAACTTGGGTAATTCCCAAATGAAACCAAAGGCAGCAGATAAAATTCATCCTGGCCAGAGATGGCCCCTGCCCTTCCCTCCCTGGAAAGGTGTTAGAAGATGCCAATGAAGGAGGTCTGCCATCCCCAGACAGACAACTGTGATGCTCGAATGGGACTGCAAGGCACATGATGCGCAGAAAATTCTGAGAACCCGATTCTTCGTCTCTCTCCCTCCCTCCCTCCCTCCCTCTCCCTTCTCTCTCTCTCTCTCTCTCTCTCTCTCTCTCTCTCTCTCTCTCTCTCTCTCTCTCTCTCTCTCTCTCTCTCTCTCTCTCTCTCAATTTCTCTGTCTCTGTCTCCCCTATTTCTCTCTCCTTTATCTTTGATCTACCACAACCACTTCCATTTTGTAGCTATTCATTGGTGACTTTCATTAGTGTCTTTAGAGCTAGCAAAGAATTGCACTATTCCTTACTAACAGAAGACTGTCTGGACATCTGGGCATGTTTTACCAGGATGGAGGATGCCCCATCTCTGCATAGGGTCATGGAGAGTTTAAACACACGTTGCATGAATCCCAGATGATCAAGTACAGCAGAGCACAGCCTACAGTGGTGAGGGGAATGATTCAGTAGTTTGGTTCTGAGTCTCCTGTCTACCACATCCCACAGTTGATGATTGCCTGTCTGCTCACGTAACTTCTCTCAGACTGTCAGGTTTGGCTGCTAAGATGGGCATCTTCTTCTGTAGCAGCAGCAGTCGGGGTTAATTAAATGTTTCACAGTTACATACAATATGGGCCATGTTCAAATTCTGTTATACCTAAGCTCTGCCATGCTTGTCAGGACCATGGCTAGGCCCTAGCTGAAGCAAAGGAAGAAATGTTTTTAAGAGCAAACACCAGGGATGCTTCTAGTTACGCTGGTCTAGTGAGTCATTTCCCACTCAACTCACCCACCAGGTAGAGTATTCCAATCAGTTGTGGGCAGGGTGGTTACGGTGAAATGCTACCCTTACTGAACAATGGTGTAGTTTGGTCCTAGCTCTGTCACTGGATGGCTGGGGAGCCTCACGATCCTCTAGATCTTGGTGTCCGTCATTTGCTCAAAAAGTCACTTGGCCTCTTGGTTCATCAACTTCATCAGCTTCCATGACCTACATTGTCTCTGTACTGATCTCAACCACCCACGGGGGTGGTCGGATATTAAGCCTCATCACAGCCCAGACTATTCTACCTTCCTGATCTTGAATTCTCCTTCATCATCACCAAAATCTCTTTCCATCTCTCTCTCTGTTTCATGATACTTAAACCCATTTGTCATTCTTCCTGAGATCTTCAGTCCCCTCCTCATTCTCTTAGTCCTTTACCCAAACCCTTGGAATACTTTCCTGGCTTCTTAGCCTTGTTACAGAATTCACCCCGTAATGTGCCCCTCTCCCCTACAGCTAACTCTGCAATGTGCCTCATTTCCCAACAAGTTAACTGTGTAGTGCACCCCACTCCCAACTCTTTCTCTCTCATTCTTTACTTTGTCCCATTCTGCAGACTGCGGCCTTAGGTTGTTCTCCACATCACCTGCCTTTTCTTCTTCTAAGAAATTGTGGGAGAAGTTGCAAAACTAGATCACCAACTGGGTCCTCTGGACATGGATATTGGAGGGAACCAGAGAGATTTTTGTCAGTTTGGGTGTCTGAAAACCAAGTCCAACAACAAAATGTCTCTCTTTTGCTTCACACAATGGCCTGCGTCTCATTTGGAGGGAGCCTCTCATCATTACTAGCATTTAACTGATAATGTGTGAAATGGAGAAGTTTTGAATTCACTTGCCTAAACTTGTGTTGGTATTGCAGGATAAACATGATCCTATCCAAATCTGGCTAATGTCAGGAAAAGCAGAAAAGGAGACATCAGGAAGGGTTGTACCTGTAAGAGCTGATTTTATAACATCTGTTTTCTCATCACCCCTTTACTACGAGGCTACAGAATAATAGAGCGAGTCCAGTAGTTGTAATTCAGAAAATGAAATAGATTTCCTTTATTTTTAAAAAATAAACTCTTACCTTCTGTTCTATTGACAACCTTAAGACAGAGCAAGGACCATGTAATCAAGGTGAAGTGACTTGCCTGGGATTACACTGCTAGGAACTCTCTCAGGCCAGATGTGAACCCAGGGCCCCCCAACTCTAGGCAAAGTGGCTTGCTGCTCTCTCCTCTATGCCACCTAGCTATCCTGATAGAATTCCTTTTAAGGGTATTACCCTTAACTAACCCTGTCACAAAACATGTTCTCAGGGCAAAGGATGGGAACTGTCCTATTTGTCTTAGTTTATATTTCATAATTAAAAAAAACCTTTTTCTTTTTCTTTATCCTCCCAGAAGCCTGAAAACTTGAGAAGAAAAAGAACAGCTCCATAGTTAAGGCAATTTTGGCTCATAAGGAGTTGTCAAGCAAAGTTTCCATAACCAGGGATGAAGATACTACATCTCATTCATTTGACAACCATTTATTAAGCAGCGATCTATTTACTGGACCCTGTTCTGGACACTGGGATAGACATGAGGACAAAGAAGAAATATTCACTGCTCTCAAGAAGCTTATGTTCATTGCCCCTTAGGGGGACGGGGTATATATATATGTATACGTATATGTAAATAAAAATATACATAAAGTAAAGACACAGTCTGTATGAACACTAGGAACTAAAGGGCTCAGACCTTATCAGGGAGATGTTAAGTAAGCTTAGCTTTGAAGGAAGTTGATATTTCAGGAAATACAGTGAGGCGAGAGTATTTCAGCCGTGGAGGGTAGGCAAAGGCAAAGGCAGAGGCGAGAGTGGAAATGCTATATATTGTACTGGAAGCTGTAAGTCTGGCTTTCAATGTAGAATTCGTGACAGGCAGTAAGGTAGAAGAAGCCTGGAAAAGAAGGCTGGAGCCAGACTGTGAGGGCTTTTTAAAATGCCAAACATAGAAATTTGTATTTTGTTCTATACACACTAGGGAGCTATTTGAGTTTCTTGATCCAGAGCAGTGACATAGTGTCAGAGACATTTCACACTCACTTTTTTGGGGACCAAATCATTAGCAAAACTGAAGAAGAACACATGGATCAGGAACAGTTTTGTTTTGTTATTTGTTGTTTTTCTTAATAGGTGTTGAATTTGAAACGTGACAATATTAATAATAATAAATTGAATAATAATATAATAATTATATCATTTAATGCCTTATTATAAATTATAACTGTATAATTAATAATATGAAGCAAAGCTTGATATCTCACTTACCAATTCCCCCACTGCAAATGGCTTCTTTACCATTAGCCATCAGATAGCTAGCTATCTGATCTCAGGCAGTAATCAGAGAGCTCCTCCTCCCTCAGCTTTTCAGCTCAAATAGTCTCTTAAGAAAGGATGAGAGGATTGAGAGAGATAACTAAGTATTTCCCTTGAAGTTTTTCTAAGACAGGATGGAAAACAGGTATGTCTGATTGCTGGAGTGAGAATATCCCTGGTGACGTGATATATGTTCACGTCTTGGTGGAATTCACTGGGGCTCCAACACATGGTGGAACTTTTATTCCAAGAAAGAAAGAAACATGAGCACATTTCACCTGTGGGCAGGCACGAGGGCTTGTATTGCCCAATTGTCATGGGGTGGTGACGCCATCCATACACAAACAAATGTGTGGATAGGGGAACATTCATTCCACTTGGCCCCAGTACATTGTGCAAATGTTCACAACTGCCCTACCCAGAAGGTTTAATGTTAGTGATAAAAAAAAAAAAAAGTGTTGCCAGGATTGATGGGGAATAAACGAGCTGGCTCTTGGGACTTTGCCTAAAGCAGCTCAAGCCTGAGTGGGTAGCTGGGAAGGTCGTGTTACTTCCCATTTGTTAGCACTGCAGTTAATTTTTCAGTTTCTCCCTGTTGTTAAAACGATGATGGGCATTTTGCCTCATGAAATAAATTGCAAAAATAAGAAAAAATGGTGATTTTTTTCACACCCCTATGACTTGGGAGTTTGGGAAGGAGCTTTGCTGGACTCCAAACTTCTGAATTCACAGAAAGGACCTTTTTTTTTTTTTTGGTGTGGGCTCCTTCCAACTGGCAGCCTCACCTGCTTTCCTTCGCCACACAGCACAAGCTCAAGCACTCAAGGGAGCCGTGTGTCCAATATCATGGCTAAGGGCTTGTCAGCTTTGCTGAGGTGGAAATAGAAAACACAGCCGCTTGGCTTCCATCTTTTGGGCACATTCTAAGGAGACTTGTTGGCTTGGCTGGGGCAAGGATATGATGCCAGCCATGAGGGTGCTTGTGCTGGAGGTAATTTCAGAGTGCTGTGGGTCATGGTTATCATCAACAATGCTCTGTCACTGGCTATGAACATCTTTGTAGGTGAGACCATAGGAACATATTAAAAGTAGAAGAGATCATAGAGGGTTCTAGTCCAGCTTTCTCTTTTATACATGAAGGAAATTTAAGATTAAAATTAATATCCAATAACTCCAAGTGTTTTATAAGATTTATTAATAATCACTTGAAGTAAAGGAATAAAAAGGTAATTATCTAACAAAATAAAGTCACATGCCCAAGTTCTCCTTGTCTGTTTAAAAGAACTGCTCCATCAAAGTCACATCAGGAAGAGAAGAGAGAGAGGGTGGAGTTACAGAAAGTTTTAACTATAAAACATAAGGATAGAACTTGAGGATGAAATTGGAATTCTGGGAAATGGAGTCCTGGGGTACAAAATTCTAATTACATGAAACTGAGGCCCAAAGAATAAGGGGCAGAGTCAGAATTCAGACTCAGGTCATCTGACTGCAGTGTCAATGCTCTTTTCCCTATTCCATATTCCCAAAATGATGGTGGTAGGTTTGCCAAGGAGAAAAACTCAATGATCTGGCATTTGCGCTTCCATACACCATATCTAGAACAATGCTTAATCTTCTTTCCATTCATTTGTTTATTTATTCCTTTAGTCAATAACAAGCATTTATTGAGTGACTACTCTATGCCCGGCACTGTCCTAGGTGCTAGTTGCCACAACAAGAAGATGGTCCAATCATGCTCTAGGAGCTTCCATTAGAAGGAGGAGGGTGCACATTGAAAAGAGTACTAGAGAGGGGTCTGGAGCAGTGGGTTCTATACCAGACTCCATCAGTCTGGAACTTTGAACAAATGATTGGAATTCTTTGTAATTATTTTCTCATCCACCTAATGACATGATGACTCTTGCACTGTCTCCTGCAAGGAATAATGATGAGGACCAAATAAGATCAACTCATATTTTGTCATGGTGCATGTGCTATTTAGAGAAATAGATAGTACAGTGGCTAGAAAGCTCGATTTGGATTTGTAAAGACTTGAGTTTGAATCCTGCTTTAGGGACCCTGATTTAGCTATGTGATTCTGGGAAGTCTAGGTTTCTGTGTTTGTTAAATGGGGAGAATGACAGCATAGACCTGTCAGGATTGTTATGAGGATATGAGATAACTATAAAATATTCCATAAATGTTAGCTATTATCATCATCCTCATCCTCATAATATAACAAATATGAAGTTACTTTCTAAAAGTACAAATCACTATATTAAAAAAGCTATCATTACTATTTAAACCCCATAGCATCTGTTTTAGAATCAATACTATATATTGGTTCCATGGCAGAAGGGCAGTAGGGACTAGTCAATGAGGAGTTAAGTGACTTGCCCATGGTCACACAGCTAGGAAGTGCCTGAGATCTGATTTGAACCCAGGACCTCTTATCTCTAGACCTAGCTCTCAATCCATTAAGTCATTTGGCTACCCCCATTTCTATTTATTATTAACACCTGCTTCAGTTGGCATTTCTGGAGATACTACAGACACCGGTATTGTGTATTTAAGAGCCAAATGGAATGTTGTGGAAAGAACAATTTGGATTTACAGTTATTACTGCCATTCTATTAGGAGCTTCTCCTAGTTGAGTTCCCTCTGTGTGAGTCTAATTTTGACTACAAGGAACTATGAGATAAACTATGGAGAACCCAGAGAAGAGAAAGGAGAAGGATAAACTTCTTTCTCATTAGAACTGCATTAATTGTTATTTTATGATGAAGTAATAGGAGGAAATTTTTGTTAAGAGAAGTTTGGTGAGAGAATATTAAGTGATGATGACTTGGGAGAATCTAGAGAAGACTGAAAGAAGGAGGTTAGAAAGACTTATTTCCTGAGAGAACTCAACTTTTATATTGTAAAGAGGCTTTATTTGCTATCTTGAAGGAACTAAACAGTGGGGGAACTAAACAGTTCTCTGAAATGAAGTCATTTGCCATTACAGTGAGGGTTTGAGGTAACTGTGGTTGTGCTGATAAGTAATTATCAATGTCTTTGTTTTCATATTGCCATCATTGTTATATAAATATAAGCTGCTGTTAATAAACTATGCTCAGTAATTTATAGGCAGTAATATTTTTTAAATCTTAGATGATTAAAGGATTTAATATGTGAATATATTCACATATATACAGCTATGAGTATTATTGGGAAAGGAGGTTTTGTCAGTTTATTAAATAAACAACAAGATGTTTACATGCCATCTCCCCCATTAGAATGGATGCTCTTTAAGAACAAACAATCCCCTCCCCCATCTTTCTTTGTATCCTTGACTCTTAATACAGTACCTGGAAAATAGTAAGTATTTAATAAGTACCTGTTGCCCCAGAGACATGGTAATTTTTCATTAATTACTGAGAAATTATTGAGGAAACAAACATCCCTGGATTACCTCAGAGCTAGGGATGGTGGGTTCAAATATGAGAAGAAATCAAGGTAGAGGCTTAGACATGGTCTACAAGTGATTCTGGTTGACTCAGTCCATTAAATTGTTCCTCCTACTTTATTAAATAGCTTCTACTTGAATGATTAAAAAAAAATTAGCCCAATTCTTACACCAAAAAGAAAGTAGGGTAAGTAAACTAGGAACAAATCTTGGGAGGAACTGAGTCATTTTTTCAGCAAACCTGGTTTTAGAAGAACTGACTGTTAGATGCTCTAAGGGAAGCCAACCTAAGTCCTAATCTGAGGGGGTCATCAGTTCTTAGGGCACAGAATGTTGAATAACAATGATCTGGGTGTTATAGCACTATTTCCCCATCCCTTCTCCTTCCCCCCAGCTCCTGTCACTTCTCTCACTCTGCTAAATACCAAGTTAGGTCAAATCAGATATCTGACATCCAAAAATCCCCAACCAGCCATTTGTTTCCCCAAGGGGCCTCTCCATTTCTGTGCTTCACCTAGACGAGGAACACATGTACCTTAACCAGAATGAGGTCAGCTGGATCCCTGCCAAAAGTTTTTCTTTCTAAAATCATTGAGGCAGGGGAACCCAAAGAGGATAAGGTTGTCAGTTGCTAAGACTGAGTTGAGAGATCTGATTGGAAGTAAGGCATGGATTCCCTCCCACAATTCCATACCCCATTCTGTAAACTAAAAGAGGGAATAATGAACTTGATTCCTACTTGAACCAACTGTAATTTGGGCTGTTAAACTCAACCAGCTAGAATCTGTTCTGTCCAACTGGAGGAAAATAGAAACAATCCATCAAGAATACAAATATTTGATTGTGCCATATGAAAGCCTTGCATACTTGGAAACATCCATATAACAGATAGCATCCTTCAGTATTCATCTGGACAGTTGCAACCAAATAGAAAAGAAATGTTGTGTGCTTATCTAGCCCTTGTCCATAAATGGCTTCTCCTGCCTCCATATTTGTTTTACTTTTTTGGAAGGACTTGTAATTTCATTGATCTAAGGATCTCCCAGTGAGAAGAAAACTCCTTTGCCCAGTGCAGACTGGTCCCTCTTCTGCAGCTTAGTCTTAGAACAGGGGTTCTTAACTTAAGGTTTATGAATTGTTCTTTTTATTATTTTGATGACTGGATTTCACTCCAATTAGTTTTCTATATAATCGAATTTATTTTATTTTATGTGTTTAAGAACACACTAATCTTAGTGTTCTTAAATAGTAGCGAGAAGAGGTTAATAGGCTTTACCAGACTGCCCAGAGTCCATGATAAGAACTCTTGGATCAGAGAGTTGTCTTGGGGATCTGAGAGGTTAAGTAACTTGCCCATAGGGCCATATAGCCAGTAGTGATGCCCCAGGTAGCAGATCTGCCCGATTCTAAAGCCAGTTCTCCAGTCACTTTCCTAAGCTGCAATTCCTTCACCAAATTTATTAAGATAATTCATTCAGTCACCTATTTCGGATGGTGGAAGTTAAATAAAAAATCAAGAAGGCTATTTTTGTGTAATTTTGCAATTGTCTAGGTTCATCTACTATGCCACACTGCCTCAGGGTTAGCTCTTGCACCCAGCTAAAAATAATGGCCAGAATGTATACAGAGGCAACTAGGTGGTTCAATGGGGAGAATGCTGGAAGTCAGGAAGATATGAATTCAAATCCATCTTCAGATCCTGACTCTGGGCAAGTTCACTGAACTGCTGTCAGTCTCAGTTTCTTCATCTATAAAATGGGAATATTCATAGCACCTACCTACCAGTGTTTTTGAGAGAATCAAATGAAAAATTTGTAAAATGTTTTGCAGACCTTAAAGTGCTGTATAAATACCACCTATGAGTTGGTCACAATCTCTCTGAGATTCAGGTACCTCAAATATAAAATGGTAATAATAAATAGTAGTATTATCTAACTCACAAGATGGGTTTGATTGGTGAGAAAAGTAATTTTGTAACCCTTAACAGTGCTCCAGGGGCAGCTGGGTGGCTCAGTAGATAGAGAGCCAGGTCCTGTGTTCAGATCTGACCTTGGATACTTCCTTGCTGTGCGACCCTGGGCAAACCATTTGATCCCAGTTGCCTAGCCCTTTCCAATCTTCTGCCTTAGAACCAACACTTAGTATCAATCCTAAGACAGAAAGTAAGGTTTATTTAAAAAACAAAAAAAAAGCGCTCAATAAATGTGGTTTATTACTGTGTTAGACAAATCACAAGGTTTTCTTTTATGTGAAAAGTCACATTTTAGAACCTAGATAGTTGCCACCTTTAGAATAACTCTCACAGATCTGAAAAACTAACGCTTAGTGAATCCATTCTACTACAACAGTATTCATTGATATTCATCTAAGACCATTTTGGGGGCTAATTCTAGACTAATTAATGAATTTCAAAAAAGGTTATAAATCACTTTTTAAAACAATCTTGCTGATGGGAAGTACAGCAGGGTACATTCATAATCTTTTTATTGATGACTCTACTTCTGGAACCACAAATGTGGGATTACTCATTCTCGTCATGTGTCCAATCTTATAAAATAACATTGCCCAAGTTCACAAAGCTCTGAATCAAAACAATGGAGGCCCTGGTCATCTTTCTACCCCTCCCCCATTGAATTAGGACCAGAAAGCTTCGATTGGCCCATATCCCAGCTGCTCACTTTCTCTAAATATTAGATAACGTGCCTCCTAAAATTGATTGGTTTTGTCAAAAGTCTATACTTTCTTACATGAACCACAATAAATTGGACTCATATTCCTCTTTACTGAATTAATTAAAATTCTCAGGGGTTAAAGATTGCTTTAATAATTTGAACAAAGACTGTTGAAGGGAATTGAGCTTATTTGAAAGAGCTTTGGGGAGACTAATAAATCATGCTAATATCCTCTAGTATATATTTTTGGTAAATGAAACCCAATGCAAGAAAGTTACTTTTAAATTAATTTCAACCTTATGGAGTAACTTTAATGAGATTTGTGCCTCCAAAAGCAAGCAATTGGACTCCAATTAAACCACTATGAGATGTGAAGAGGCTGTAGGATTTCTGTTCTGTTCTGATGCATTACATCCTGGATTCCAGAGGAATTCTGCTTTTATTTATTTTTTAAAAAAACCCTTATCTTCTGTTTTGGAATCAATACTGTGTATTGGTTCCAAGGCAGAAGAGAAGTAAGGGCTAGGCAATGGGGGCTAAGTGACTTGCTCAGGGTCACACAGATGGGAAGCATCTGAGGCCAGATTTGAACCCAGGACCTCCCATCTCTAGGCCTGGCTCTCAATCCACTGAGCTACCCAGCTGCCCCCAGGAATTCTGCTTTTAGATGGACAGAAAGAATGGTGCTTGACAATGACCTCCAGTGCATGGCCTCTTTCCAAAGAACCTGGAAGGCTTCACACACATTGTCCATGCTGTGGAACTAGCCCAAGGTGCAGGTAACACCTGGGAAAAGTCATTCAAACCTCAACACATGGAAAGAGAAGTCATTAGCGCAAGCAATTAGTCCTGTCTCTCATTTCTATCATTTAATTCATATGGCTCCCAGAGTTTTGATGTCCTTAAGCAGAGGGAAGCTGGTAGTTAGCCTATAGAAATCCCCTAAGACCTTCAATTTACTAAGCAGTACATTCATCCTTAAAAAAATTTTCTTGAAAGAAAGATGGGAGGTAACTGCATATTTATTACATGGGATTTGTGTTTCTTTTTCGACAAGAGGGAATTGGGAAGAAGAAAAGGTACCTTTTCATGACTTGAAAAAAATTAAATAAGAAAAAAATAAGAAAAAGAAAAATGGGAATTACCATCAACCTTCCCCTTCTCCCATCCCAACCAGAAGGCTTCTAATTGGTTCAAAATATCTGTTGAGTATAGACAACCCAGAAGATTGGCCCTTTCATTTGGAATCACAGCTCTAGCAGGATGAAGGGCACAATTTTGATCACTAAACAAACGAGCTTGTTTTTCAATGTGCTAACCCAGCCAGCTGTCTCTCTTAAAAGTGTACTTAAAAAAAGTTTTGGGTGGGGCAAGTGGGTACTAACCAAGTTAGGGTGTGGATATGGGGTATAATTCATCCAGGGGACTGGGAAAACAACTAAAGGCTTGCCCTGCTTGATGATGGGGTCACCAGCTCCACCCCTTTAGGAAGTATAGCATTATTATTAAAATGAAATAAAACTGGAGGAGGAAAAGCTTTGTAGGAGGTGAAGGAACTGTTAGCATTTGGATTTTAGCGGTAAAGATGTATTTGGAAAAAAGAACAATAAAAAAATCCTGTGTCACCCTCACATGTTCATGGAAACCCAATCTATAACCATGAGTTGGTGCTCTGCTTGTAATTCTACCACTTGGCAAATCATTGGTATTTTACATCCATAGACTCCAGCAGGGATGGGGTGAGCAAGAAGGAAGTTCATTAAGATAGAAAAGGGAAGTTGATCATTTCTTTGCCCCTCTTCCCCTCAAGCCCACCTTCTATGGAAAGTCATAAGGGAAGCTTACCTCCACTGAGGATGATGACAGCTATAAATATTGCTAGGTCGCTATCATCTAATTCCAGTGCATTGAACTTGACAGCAAACTCAAACTTGGGCTCCATAAAGTCACCAAAGGGTTTTCGCAGGCTCTTCAGAAACTCCCTTGTCATGAATCCTTGGCCTTCGGATATGAGAACCCCATCTTTATTCATCAAGGAGGCCAGCATCGTGTAGATGATCTCATGGACACCATACTTCAAGAGGGTCACTTGATCATTCAAATCAAGGTTGATGAAACCTGGAATGCTCTTGGCATACTCTGTAATCTCCTGGACCGCCTCCACGGAGCGGAACTGACACCCCTGGAAAATACGAATGGCTACTTCTTTGCTTTGTTCCTGCAGAGGAGTGATGTGCTTAAACTTAATCTTGTCTTCTCCCATCATCAAGGAGTTCATGTCATAAATAACAAATGGCTGAAAACAGAAAGGAGAAGTGGATGGGGTTAAGCTAATTTTAATTAGAGTACTGTAGCATCTAAATTTAAAAAAAAGTTTTCTTCACATAAATTTGCTTTTCCTACAGAAATCCTCAAAGCCGGACACACTTGTTAATAAAAGACTCCTCTTATATTGATAATCACTTAAATAATTAACTGGAACCAACCGTGCTTAATCTTTTTCAGTCTTTTCCCCTTTATACTTAAACCCTTCAGTTGTGGCTGGCAGATTTTTTGAGACAATCTTTCATGTTTGCAGTATATATTATTTTGGGCTTTTAAAGGATGGGATTTGAATCTATTATTTCAGGGATGTAAATGCCTGGTGTGATAACCCTTTCAATCAACCAACATTCATTAAAGTGTTTTCTATGTGCACGTGCCAGGATCTGTCCTAGGTACTGGGGATATAAGTGTAAAAGTAAGTCAGTCCTTGCCATTAATGAACTTACACATCAATACCTTGTTGGTAACTTATAGTGGTGGAGTGTTCCTTGGAATACTGAATATTAAGTAACTTGCCCAGGTTCCCCTAGTTAGTAAATGTCCGTGGACATTGTCTCTAACACTAGACCTTGATCTATGGTACCACCTTGCTTCTTGATGTTGGCTTTAATGGTACAAAACCAACTGTTTACCTTAGCCATTCTGTTTATACAGAACAAACTTCTAACTTTCTTTCATTGAAAAAATGACCATCAATGGATCGACTTGGGCATGAAAAGCTCCCCTTGAACTAAAAAGATCACTTTGTAACTTGGGATTAAATCTGATATCTCAAAGACTTTAAAGTTTGCATATGAAATATACTAAATGATAATAAATCAGTCAGAAAGCAGATTAGAAAAATCAAGGCCAAGAAAATGTCTATTTTTTTCTTAAAACCTCTGGAAGCAATTGGTTTCAGAAAGAACAGATGTAAGGCCTTTGGATAAGAACTGCAAAAAGAAGTGGCCAAAAAAAAAAAAAGGTCTGAATTTATCTTAGAAATGTGAACCCTTAAGGGACAAATTATCAAGCAAAATACATGCATCATTTATGTGGGTCTGTTTCAGACTACTTGGGAAAAGCAAGTTGTATTTGAAAAGTAATTGGCTTTTCTTCACTCATTACAGCATCATGCAGATATGGTCAGGGATCTGGTAGAGTGCAAAGAAAGAACACTGGACTGGAAATCAGGTGACCTGAGTACCAGTCCAAGATCCACCAAAGGAATGAAATGGAAAGAGTCAGAAGCTTTGGGTTTGAATCATGGTTTGGGCACTTGTGTGACCTTGGGCAAAGTCACTTGGCATCTCTAGATTTTAGTTACTCATTTGTAAAATGAGGATTTTGGACTAGATGACTCTTAAGTTCTCTTTCAGATCTAAATCTATGATCTTGTGATCTCTAGAGGCCTCAGTTTCCTTATTTGTAAAATGAGGGGCTAAACTGCCTCTAAATCTTTCAGCTAAATTTGAATCTTTGACTGATGGTTAAGAGTATGAATGGTGAAGGGGAGATGATGTCAAGAGTAACATCCCTGGAAGAGCTGGAAGAATGTTCCCAGTTAAGGCTATGAGTACAGAGCAGGGAAAAGAAGGCCACCTCAGTGGAATTCCTTCCTTGCTGGGACCTCTGGTGAATTGTGATGTGAAGTTGGGGTCATGGTGGCAGCAACTGGTTTAGAGATAATACTAGAAAAGACTTCAGAATTTTCTGTTACATCCTGGTCCATTGAAAGGAGACCAGAATGACGTTTAAGAGTTTAGTTTACTCCCTAAGTAAAATGAAGGAAATTGAACTGGCCAATTTTTAAACTCTCATCCAACTCTTAATCCTCTGATCTTTTCCAGCATTATCAACAGAAGACTTAATCAGGTATTCGTTGTTTTTGCTCAGTAGTTTTCAGTTGTGTCTGACACTTTGTGGACCACATTTGGGGTTTTCTTGGCAAAGGTACTGGAAAGCTTTGCCATTTTCTTCTCCAGCTCATTTTACAAAAGAAGAAACAGAGGTAAAGAGGATTAAGTAACTTGCCCAGGGTTACACAGTTAGTAAATGTCTGAGGTGAGATTTGAACTTAGGAAAATGAGTCTTCCTGACTTTAGGTCCAGCCTAGAGTCTATCCATTCTATCTATGCCATCTAGCTGCCCTAGGGCAAGTCAATTATTCACTTGGAGAAACAGTACTGGCATTATGAGTCTTTAGAAGTCCCAATTTCTTGACCATCCAAATTAGTTCAACTCTATTTAACATGATCGCTTAAGGACATTCTCTAACAATTCAGTTTAGTGATGCTGTTAGGAACCCTAAGCAAAGAGCTTAACAGGACAAGGATGAGTCACTTGGTCCTGGAACAGCTCATGGTACCTCTCTCTACCTCAGCCTTTGGCAGGAAGCAGGAGCTCTGGAGGGCAGTAAGCTTGCCTTGGTTTCGATGAATATATATGAGAATCTTGTATAGGATGATGCGGAGGAGATTCACTCTAAAACATAGTTGAGAAAACAACTTGGCTGGATCATGCTAAAAGGAGACAACATTACTCTACTATAAAGGGTCTCTAACTAGAAGTATATGGTCAGAGAAGTCAGGAGACACTCAGAAAACCAAACATTTTTTTTCTTAGTTACATTCGCTTAGTTACATTTTACATGTTATTTTGATTTTTCTTTTATGGTATTTTAATAACAATAAATGGTATGCTCTGGGTTTGTTTCTATTTTTTAAAAAAGCAGGGCTTCCTCCTGGGTTTCTAAGATACAGGCTGCTCTGCCATGTCAAATCTGGAGTTTCCATTTTTCAGGCACTTTTGATGATTTCAGGAGAGAAGCTGGTGTTCAGATTTCTTCTTCAGAGATGATGTTACTATGGGAAGGGAGAGGAGAATGCCAGAGGATGGACTATCTCAGACTGCTATTTATTGTGACTTATTGCTCAAGATCCTGGGGGAATCACACTCTTAGAACTAGAAGGGATCTCAGAGCCCAACCTCTAACCCAACTCCCTCATCTTACAAAGGAAGAAGAAGCCAAAGCCTAGAGGATAGTGATCAACCTAATGCCACACACATCATTGTTAACAGAGTTGGGATTCAAGCACAGGTGTTCTGACTTCAAAAATCAATGCACTTTCCATTCACTCAATCAACAATTAATCAATAAGTATTTATTAAGGATTGATTATGTGCCCGATACTGGGCTAACTGCCTTTCCCACTACATCATGTATCACATGCCCTTGAATCTACATCGCTTTTGGAAATCATATAAAACTTTGTTTTTGTTTTAAAAAAATATTCATTCATGGGGGCAGCCAGTGTGGCTCAGGGGATAGAGAGCTGGACCTGGAGATGGTGGGATGTCTTGGGTTCAAATCTGACCCCAGACACATTTCCTAGCTATGTGACCCTGGGTAAGACACCTAACCTGGATTGCTTAGCTCTCACCACTCTTCTGCCTTGGTATTGATTCTTGGTGCCAATTCTTAAACAGAAGGTAAGGGTTTTTTAAAAAGTCATTCATATACTTAGCATGTTTTATTGTACATGACAGCTCAATATATTGGTATTTTACTTCCCTATTTCAGTGTTGGATCTTGGAGGGCAGGGACCATTTCCTATCTAAGTTTTGCATACCTCTTAGTCAATATTTGTTGTATCAGAGTATTCTTTTTTGGGAGGCAGCAGTCTGTGAGCACAGAACAGGGAAAAGGGATGTTGCTTCACTGGAATTCTTTCCCTGCTGGAACCTCTGGCAACCTAACAAGTGAAGTTGGGAGTTGAGTTGTAGAGATGATCCAAGAAGAGATTTCAAGATTTTCTGCTTGGTCTTGGTCAGGGAGACTTTTCATCATCCCATTTCTGATACATATTTGCTTGTTTGATCTCAGGCAAATCATGTAAAACCTTTATCACCCTCAGGCAACTCTCTCATTCTACAGGTGTCAGGGCAGTTGCTCCAGTAAAAAGAATTTCCTTACTAGGAGTTCCCTATGCCAGTGAAATCAAAGTTTCAAATTAAAACTATTTCAAAAGGCCATGTGGCATAGTGGAAGGAGAACTGGACTTGGGGTCATAAGACCTGGGTTCCATTTTTGTCTCTTCGACTTCCTAACTCTCTGTCTTAAGTCATGGTCCTTCTCTGAGCTTCTGCTTACTCATCTGTAAAATGGGTAGAATAATATTTGCCCTATCTCCTTCATTGGGCTGATAAGAAGAAAGCATTTTCTTATGTGTAAAATCTTAGAAGAATCTTAAAGCAATTATTATTATTTTATCCTTGCCTTCTCTTTGAATATGGTCTCACACACTTCCTAGTTGTGTGACCCCAGGCAAGTCACTTAAACCAACTTGTCATTCTTCTGTCTTAGAATTGAAGCTAGGACAGAAGAAGATGAGGGTTAAAAAAAAAAAAGAAGTACTTCTCAATGACCACTTGTGCAATGGGTGGCTGGTGATGCTTTGATAGAAGCCAAAGTATGGCCCCTGCTCACATGGAGTTTATGGTCTATCAGAATTTATGCTAGTCAAATATCAGCTCTCTTTAGTACCTCTAGAATGGGCTGCCACAGATCATCTAAGAACATCTAAGATGCTGCTGCACTGTATATAATATGGCCATAAAACCAACATCCTTTCCCATAAGGCAACAACATATATGAAACTTCTGGTTTCACCTTTTGAACATACTTCTGCCCAATGGCACAGCCCCTCAGTCCTGAGGATAAGCACAGAGTCCTTCGTCTGGAACCATGCCCTAATAGCTCACCCCTGTGACTCTGCTCTTCCCCTGCTCCTCCAACTAGGGCTCTTGGTTCCTGTTTTTGAGACTCGGTGATAGTTAAACTCTGGGCACAAAAACCCTGCTAATTCTTTCTCCCTATTTAACAACAATGTGTCTTTAACCCCTTGGCAATCAATGGTGGTCAGGATTTCCTGGCAATAAACACTCAAGGACAGAGAAAAGAATCTCACCTCCCCAACCCCCACCCCCCCATCCAAAGCCATTTCAGTCTTTTCCCCCTTCAGCAATTCAGATGCCAATTTTGCGGATGGTGCTGAGCTGGAAGAGGATTTGGGGTATTTACATGCAAATGAGTGCCACATGGAACCCACTTGACCATGGAAATCCTTGTTTCTTTTAGTCACAACACTTTATCTTGGCTGCTAGGCAGGCTAGGATATTTTCATTGTACTCTGGAAATCCATACACACCAAGGCCTTTTTGATCTCTGAGTGGAAATTCTGATTGTTAATTTGTCGATATGAGCATGATCAGCGTGCCCTAGGATATTTGCCTTCTAGGGAAATCTGCCTTTTAGGGGCTGTGAGGCGGTATGAGTACCAATGAGTAATTAATTACCACCAATCAATGGATTGTAAACAGTTAAACTGTACATCACTTTTACACAAAGCAATAATGCTGAAATCTGCTCCTTATCTTCAAACTAAGTGAAAAGATAGCGGTCCATTTGCTGTTAGTGAGAGCTGATTTCTTATGACTGAAAGTGGAATTTGGCCTGTAGAATTCATCCTGAATCACTGAATTAATAATGTACCTCTGAGCCAAGTTTTCCTTGATAAAGCATACTTAACTGTTCTGTGTATCATATGCATTTTTTTGAACCATAAAAAATTAAAGTATGGCCTTCAAAGCCTTCATGATTTACTCCCAACCAGCTTTTCCAATCTTATCTAACTAATTCTCCTTCATGCACTCCATGTGCCAGTCCCACTGGACAAATGAACATCTCCCACACCACATAGGGTTTTCCTATCCACTATCTTATTGCCTATAAAAATACTCTTCATTCTTTTAAAGTCTCAATTCAAGTGTCATTTCCCCCATGTATATTTCCTTCCTTCCTTCCTTCCTTCCTTCCTTCCTTCCTTCCTTCCTTCCTTCCTTCCTTCCTTCCTTCCTTCCTTCCTTCCTTCCTTCCTTCCTTCCTTCCTTCCTTCCTTCCCTCTCTCCCTCCCTCTCTCCCTCCCTCCCTCCTTCCCTCCCTCTTTCCCTTACCTTCAGTCTTAGAATCAATACTAAGTATTGGTTCCAAGGCAGAAGAGTGGTGAGGACTAGGCAACTGGAGTCAAGTTGCACAGGTCACACAGCTAGGAAGTGTCTCAGGTCATATTTGAACCCAGGACCTCTTGTCTCCAAATCTGGAACTTGATTCATTGAGTTATCTAAGCAGACTTTCCTCTAAGCAGTCTTCTTAATGATTCCACCATAAGAGTTCTCCCTCCTCCAAATTATCAAAATATTTTTGATTTTTCTTATAGTTAGCTCCTATCTTGCACTTATAGTTGCTTGTGGACATAACTTTCCAAACTAGACTGTAAGCTTCTTGAGGGCTGCAGTCATGCTTGCTTTGCACATAATAGGCATCCAATAAATATTCCCTGTTATCCTCTCTATAGTTAAAATCAATATATCATTAACATCACTCTTGGACTGTATACAATAGCATTTGCAGCCTTATTATTCTACAAAACTCTCTCCTCTCTACATTTAGCCCCAAGATTTGACACAGAATTTGGTTCTTACAAAAGAGAGGCTGGCAAATTGGGAGCTGCACCCAACCCAAATGGAATGGATGGAAAACACAAAGGTTTCTGATGTAATGCAAAACTATTTTTTAAAGCCTTTATCATCTGTCCTAGTGAAAACTCTAAGATAGAAGAGAAGCATAGGCTAGTCTCACAGCTAGGAAGTATCTGTGGGCAGATTTGAACTCAGATCCTCCCCTTTCTAGGTCTGGCTCTCTATTCACTGAGCTACCTAGTTGCCCTGAAAAACTTGATTTTAAAGTAAAATACAGTGAGAGAAAACAGACAGAAAAGAAAATGTCGAGAATGGAACAACCACAAAAAATCTTACCACCTCAAATTAAATATAACCCACTGTAGGAGAGGCATTATGGTTTCTACAAGGGGAAACAATCACTGGCTAACTTACCAGGGATCAAGGTGAAGGAAATTTACCTTTGGATTCCATGGAGGTAATTGGCTTGGATTTTCAGAAATGTCCTAGACTATGTGCCAGTAAGAAAAATGAGTCAGCATTGGTGATAGGGGCTCTTTGAGAGGACAAGGTTACAGTTTAAAGACAGAAATGAAGGGTAGGGATAAAGGCATAGAAATATGTAAACCATAGGGACCCCTCTGTATCTGAGATTTCATAAATGATTTGTGAGAAGGAAATCTCTAAGTGTGTAGATAATATTAAACTTCTCTGGGGGTGTATGTGTGAAATGACACACCTATGGGGACAGACAGCAAAAATCAACCAGTGTAGACTGAGTGCCTCTCATGGGTCTGTGTGAGAGCAGATCAGCTTGAGGCAATTGAAAAATAATACATTTGTTGGAAAATAAGCTGAGCTATATTGAGAGCACTGTGGGTTTCAACATCCCAGTTATGACCCAGGAAAGGGAAAATGGGAAATCACTGAAAACCATTCCCTGAAATATCCTCCCAGTGTACAGTGGCAGCCAAAAAAGGTCAATAAAATTCTGGGCATCATCAGGAAATTGACAGGAAACTGACCGGTACACATTATCTTTCCCTTGTACAGATTATGGTACAGCTGGACACCTGGGAATCCTGTGTCCAATTATGGTTGCCAGGCTTCAAGAAAGGTTTAAAGGAACAAGAGGTTAATGAAGCCATCAAGGATTTGTGTGTGTGTGTGTGGTTATATGGGGGCCCGATGCTGATTAAGAACAAACCAAAGAAATCTGGGAAGTCAAGGATGTAGGGTCATAGATTGAGAGCTGGAAGGAGTTTGGAGAAAAAAGAAGGCAATGGGAAACACGTACCCAGAACTGTTTGCCAAATCTTGGTATTCTACCACATGGGGACACTATTCAAAGCTCAAAAGCTATACGTGCAAGACAAAGAGAAGGGAATACTGTTTTACGCAGTGGCCAGCAAATCTGTGGAATTCATCTGTTACCTCAAGGAGTGATACACCTGATAATGCAAATACCTTCAAAAATGACTCTGATAAATTCGTGCATCCATTCAAGGTTGTAAAGGATAAACAAGACATCAGGGGCTATCTCCCATAGACTCCCAGAGACTGATGTCTAAAAGGCCAATTCTATTTCTGCATAAACTGCCTCTTAGGAAGACAGCAAAACCTCTGCTACCAAGATCACCAGATAGAGGTGATCCTGACTTCCCATCACATATTATAATGTGGTCCACTATGTTATCTAAAAATGTCTTGGCTGGTTATTGTTCTTCCTCTTTCTGATTGCATGGCTCTGTTTTCCACTGCCCAAATCGCACATGGTTCTCCTGGGTTGGCTATTGCTAAAGACAATAAGCCCCAAGCATTGTCTTGGCTGTCTTATGTTCTTTGTTTCCCCTTGCTGGTTTCTACTCCCAATTTTTCCTTCTTTCTCTTGTTTTTGATCCTAGATGTAGAGAGCTGAAAAGAACCTGTGAGTTTACATAGTCTTAGGCTCACAGGATGATCAGAGATTTTGAATTTGAAGGGATTGCAAAGGTCATCTTCCTAAACCAGTCATTTTTACTGCTGTGTAAACTGAGGTCCATTGCCTTGCCTAAGGTCTTACAGATAGAAAATATCAGAGCTGGGATCAAAACCCAGTCCCATGTCTCCAAATTCAGTGTTCTTTCCATTATATTTCACTGCCTCTCTAAACCCTTTATTTTAGGAATAGGAATTAGACCTAGGATTTCAATGGCACAGGAACTCTTTTTTTTTTTAATCATTGTAGGTTGGCACCTTTTCTGCAACTTGGTCTTAACAGAGTTGCCTGGGGCTTCGAAAATTAGGTGGCTCATCCAGGCTCACCAAGATAGGATCTGTCAGAAGCAGGTCTTGAATTCAAATTTTCCTGGCTTGGGGACCGGTTCTTTGATCTACTACCATACCAATCCCACTTTCTCCCATCCCACTCACACCACATTTTACAGAAAAGAGAAGGAACACATCCAGAGAAGGAAAAGAACTGGTTCCAGTTCACAAAGATAGCTGGATAGAAACAGATCCAAGTTTAGAGTTCAGGTCTCCTGCCTCCTGGTCAAAGACTACCTTAGAGGTCAGGTCTATTTATTTGAGGTTCTCAAAACCTGGGGCTTTAGGAGTGGTGCCTTTGAACTAGGAACCGTTAGGTCCTACAGCTGCCAGGTTAGTCCTGTATTAGACAGAGGTAAACATGAACGCCTATCAAATCTCAACTTCTTTTTTCCTGGCTCTTTTAGAGACTTAAATAAATAGAGACAAATAAACAAAAAATTTAATAGTTCCAACTACCCGCCTTCCAATGAACTAATATATAACCTCAACTCTTAAAATCATTCATGCCAATTGAACATCACTCAACTGGCATAAACACTAACACTGGCCCAACAATTGAACAAAAACAAATGATCCAAGTAGTTTGCTAATTAGCTATATAGAGTGTGTTATCTTATTTTTTTTAAAAGATGTGCGAATGTTAAAACAGGGCTCTCGAAAATGTTCTGCCAAGATCTATTCATTTTATTTCTACAACATCTTTCCTATCTGTTTCATTTCAACCACAGAGCCACCATTTTATTATTAATTCTGGCCTTTGGTTCCTTTCCTTTGTTTTTGTTCTTGTTTCTTCTTCCCCATACCTTCCACTTTAGAATCAATACTGTGTATTGGTTCCAAGGCAGAAGAGTGGTGAGGAGTAGGCAATAGGAGTTAAGTGACTTGCCCAGGGTCACACAGATAGGAAGTGTCTGAGGCCAGATTTGAACCTAGGACTTTCCATCTCTAGTCTTGGCTCTCAATCCACTGAGCCACCCAGCTGCTCCTCCTTGATCCACACTTAACAGAATTTGAATTGGTCTCCTGTGCTTCTACTATGTCTCTTCTCAGGCATCCTTTACAGAGTAGCTGAAATAATTTCCTTATGGCATAAATCTGATTATTTAACTCCCCAACTCAAAAGTGCTCAGCACAGTCTGGCACATAATAGGCACTTAATAAATGCTTACCGACTGGCTGAAAATCCCACAGGAACTCTCAAATGGCTCTTCATGAAATATAAACTCTTCAGTCTAATATTAAATATTCTACATAAAAAAAGCTACAATTTACCTTTCTGGACTTATTTCATCTTACTTGCCTTGAAGATGATGTTTTGGCTGAATTGGCCTATGAGTGGTTGACTATGGGCTTTTCTTTTCAACTTCCTCTACCTCCCCCATGCGTGAGGGAATGCATGGCTTCCCCAGTTCCATGTTCCCTGTCCTTCTCCAAGGCTCAGGACAGATGGATGCCCTTTCCAATAAGGATTCTCAGTGGCCCCAACTTGTTAGCATTATCTCTTTCCTATTTAACTTTTCCTTCTTGGTTCTGCATCCTCCAATAGAAATGGCCTTAGATTTCCCTCCCCAAATTCTCCGGGGGAGACATGGCTTCATTTTTATCTGTTTATCTCAGTACCTTTTATAGTGTTTGTCACACAGTAGGTGCTTAAACATCTGTTTAGTTGAACCCAAGATGTATTAGCTTAGCAACTAATCTGGAAACAGGTCAAAGCTATTTTCAAAAGTTCTGGCAATAAGGATATTAAAAATATATATTAATAGTCATATTTGCATGGATTAATGACTCAAGAAGTCTCTTGGGCAGCCCTCTTGTCTACCATCATTGTTCTACTGTTCAGGTTCTCCTGACTTCTCTTTTAGGACTTTAAGATTCGACTGATGACATCATTTTGATCAGAGTTTGGGGGATTTCCTACTCATTTATATTATCTCCTTGGGTCTTAGTTTCTTCATCTATAAAATGAGGGGGTTGGACTGGATAACTCCTAATGTCCTTTTCCATCTATAAATTCATGATCCCATTACTTAGTGCTAAAAAGAGCCTTAGATTTACAACCCTCCTATCCCTCCCCCTCCAAACCCAAACCTTACATTTCTATCCCCAAGAAATGTGATAAACTTTAGGTCATAAAAAGAGTTCATTTGTAGTTTTGTATTTCTGATACTGCTTAGAACCAGTTGCTTTTCTGGTGAACACAATAGCTCCTTCCATTAAAAAGAAAAGAGCATAACTTCCAATGTGCCCATAGTAAACAGTGTAATGCTCTGGAGCTCAAAGTCCAAAATAGTACAAATAGTATAAAAAGTTTTACTCACTATTTGTAGATAGAGCACAGCCGCCATCTCTTAGATATGGCGTGAAAAGTTGGCAGGCAGAACCCAAGGGTTTGTCTATTTATTTATTGTTTTATAACAAACCAGGGTGCTGAGAATGGTTTTTTTGAAAGCTGCCCTCTGTTTGTTTTCATCCACAAACACAGAATCATGTGACAATGATATACCTTCTGTGAATATCACCCCAGGGTAGTAGCCAAACATGAGGCACTTCCAAAGTCCAGCTGGTTATCAAATCGCCATTCATGCAACAGAGCACCAAAGTTCTTCTACCAGTCTCTCTGACTGTCAGAGTTCAGAGAGACCTCTGCTAATGGACAAGCTGTCAGGGGACACTTGAGTTATCCTCATGGATGACTGCTTACTCTGAGCACTTGGAAGAGGCTCCTGGAAAGACAGTCTCCTCTCAAATATCTGTCCTAATGGAATGCTATGGAATAGCTCTCAGTTCCTTTGCTTAAAATTTACAGTAGCAGTGCTCTTAGTTAGACACCCAAAAGGGGTACATTATACTCAAAATGCTGATCTTAAAATGAAGATAGCCTAGGTTTGTGTTCCCTAAAAGGACACGGCAACCTTTTTGCTCTGATAAACACATTTGTTTATCAAACTAGCTAGTTATCATGTCTTTTGGACAGAGGGAAGTTCTTAACCCTTTTGATGTCATGGATCCTTTTAGCAGTGAAATGATCCCTCCTAAGACTAATCCTCTGGATCCCTCTGGATCCCTCCTAAGACTAATGCTTTTAAATGCATAAAATGAAATAGGATTACAAAGAAACCAATTATATTTAAATGCAGTTATCTATCAAGCAATTGATATTTCATCTATTTATATAGATACTTCATTGCAATATTTTACAGATTCAAGTTCAGGGACCCCTGATCTGGGAGGTGAGGCAATAGAAGGCTTCAAGGGATGGAATACTGCTTCCTAAAAGAGGAACAAAAGCAAAAGCTAGAGGATCACATTTCATAGTCTTTTGGGGAGAGATGCCCGCAATATCCTAGATACTCTCTAAGTTCCCCCTCCAGCTCCAAGATCCTATAACAAACAGCTCAGATTTCTATGGCTTTAAGTTGAAAAACTGTTTTTCTCCCAATGACCAAATAAAGGGAGGCAGAGAGGAGTCCCCCCTCCCCCATTTCACAGATGGGGAAACCCAAGTTCAGAGCACTAAGGTGACAACGATGTCATTACACAACCAGAAAGCCCTGGTGTCCTGACACCAAGTTCAGTATTCTTTCCTATATTCAATGACATAAGTGTATTGGAATACACTTAGGTTCTTTTCGATACACCCAAGATGTAGCAGTTTGGGGGTAGAGGATAAAGAAGGAAGGGGTCAGGGCAAAAGTACAGCAGGAATGTAAACTAGAGGAGCCAGGCTCAGGTCTGGATGGTGACCCAAGAAGGGAAAGCGGGGATTGCTTTGTAGAGGGGGAAAATGCTGAAAACAACACCTTGCCCATTTCACAAATTTGCTCAGGGGTTGTAACTGGGCAAATGTATATATGTGCAGAGCACAGGTGAGTGATTCAGAGCAACACTAAATCCCAATCAATTAAAAAGTACTTTTATCTGAATGCTTGATTGCATTTGCTGAGAACCAGCCTGGTGCCACGGAAAGAATACCGGATGTGAAATCAGAATCCTAGTCTGCGTTGCCTGTGTTATCTTGGACTAGGCATTTCCCCCTTTTAGCTTTGGTTTCAACATTCATAAAACAAGGGTTGGATTAGATGATGTAGGGAAACATTTGTCTCTGGGTCATAGGATCACAGGTTTATAGCTTTAGAAATGAGAGAGGTTGTTATTTGGAACATTCTCTCATCTTACAGATGGGGAAACTGAGGTGCAGAGCGAGAAAACAATTTGTCCAAGTTCACAAAGGTTCTCAGGAGCAAAGCTGGGACACAAATTCTAATTCCTAAGTCAGCTGTCCCACTCTTACAATCCTTGGTCTGATTAAATCTCATAATAAAAAAAATTCAGAACTGATAGGGACAAGATCAACAGGATCTCTTAAAATGGGTCATGACCATTGATGGGAAAGCAAGCAATAATGTCAATTTTAAAAAATGGCCCCTCTGAGAAAGTGCCTTTAATTTTTCCCCTCCTCCTGGGGCTCTGGGTTATGGGAGCAGGCTTCTCTTGTTCTGGCCCGAGCAGCAGCAATGATGTCAGTCCCAATAGGGTGTGTAGTGGGATTCAAACGGCTCCAACCACACCAGCTATAACCACCTCTTAGAGATCTCCACCCACTTAGGAGCCCTGACTTCTGCAAATTGTTCCCTCTCTAGGCAGCGATCCCTACTTCCATAAGTCCTGGCCAAAAGATAACAGAACAACACCCTCGAGATACACTCTACCAAAAGAACAACATGATTGTGTCAATGAAGAATGAACTGCTAGTCTTTTTGGAAATTACTTTTCTGCTTTTTCTCTCCCATATTCCTCCCTCTGCAACTACTTCAATCCTCCTGCTGCCTAATTTGATTTTGCAGGATATCAAGAAAATAAAATGCCAAAGAGCTTTACTTCAGCCTTGGCTGTCTGGGGAATAGGCTTTTCTAGTTTTGGATTGCCTTGCTTCTGCTTCCACGACCTCCTCTCTTGCAGGCTCTCCCCATATCAGGGCACTCCTGATGGGAGTTTGATTGGAAGATGCCAAGGCTCCTCGGCTTGGGTCCTAGATTTCTGAAGGGCTAAGCCATGGTTTTCAGTTTTTGCCATGAAAAGAGAAGCTCAGCACAGGCCACTACTCTCTCAAGCTGTCTGCAGTGGTTCATTGCCAAAGGATTTACCTAGAGCAAGTTTTAAAAATGAAATGAGATGGGTCTGGTCTGTGTAACCCTCAATAATGGATTTGTGAGCTGGGGTGGGGGGTGGGAAGCAACCGGTTGTATAAGCTGAAATTCTAGATGCCTGAGCAAGCTGCAATAACAATAATAAATGGCATATATCTAGTTCTTGAAGGTTTCAAAAGCATTTTACATATATTGTTTCATCTTCTCATGATAACCCCATGAAATAAGTCCTACAAGTAATATAATTCAGCTTTCTAGATGAAGAAACCAAGGTTCAAAGAAGAGGCAACTCTTAGTATTACGATGGATGAAGTGCTGGATTTGGAAGTCCTTCCTTAGACACATCCTGGTCAAGTCATTTAACCTCTGTTTGCCTCAATTTCCTCATCTGCAAAATGGGGATAAAAATAGGACAGTACCTACCATCACAGGGCTGCCATGAAGACAAAATGAGATATTTGTAAAGTGTTTTACAAGGGCACCACTGGGTAGCACAGTGGATAGAATGCCAGAACTGGAGTCAAGAGGACTTGGGTTCAAATGTGACCTCAGACACTTACTAGCTGTGTGACCATGGGCCAGTCACTTAATTTAAATTGCCTAGCCCTTACTGCTCTTCTGTCTTAGAACTGATACTAAGGCAGAAGGTAAGGGCTTAAGGGGGAGAGGGGAGAAGTGTTTTGTAAGCCTAAAAGCTATATAAATGCTAGGCATTAATAAGTTAAGTAAATGATCCAAGGTCACATAACTAGTAAGTATCTAGAGTAGATTCAAACTCAGCTCCTCCTGACTCCCTGTATAGTTCTAGCCTCTTCCCAATGCTGTGTTTCCTAGCACTGCTATCACCTTTTATACCTGTCACTCTCCCAGACACTGTTGACTCTCTCCGACTGTGGATGGGGTTAGTAGGTCTGGGATGGATGGCCGTGGAAGAGTCTGGGGCTTCTGAAGTCAGTCTGGTCCTATACAGATCTATAAAGCAGATGGAGTTTTCTTTTGGGCTTTTCTAACACCCTATTGAGCAGCCTTCTCCCTGTTACTGGTTCTCCACTCTGAACTCCTTGCTATCATTGACTTATGATCATTTCTTCTAAGGTATCAAAGAGAAGCAAAATGGCATCTCATAGGGCAGACAAACATCTTCAAAGGAAAACTCTTCTAGATGCAACAGATCTCTAATGGTCGAATTTCAGGCACTGTGACAGGTAGTGGAGAGAGAATTTTCTGTAGAGGGTCGACCCAGTGTCTTTGGAATGACAATGGTCACTCTAGGCTGGCCCTTCTAGAATTCCAATACAGTGGGAGAAAGAAGAGGGAAGAAGATAAAGGGACGTGGGGATAAAAGTTATGGATGGGATAAGGAGGAAAACAAATATGTGTAAAACATTGGGTCAGCTCACTTCCTGGCCAGACACCAAAGGATATCAGGGTTAATTGATTTGCTGCCTTTTCTCTTTATTTTTTCCTCTTAAAAAACCAACCCCCCCCCAAAAAAACAAAAAAACAAAAACCCAAACAAATCCCAAACCCTTTCTTTCTTAGTAACAACTCTAAGACAGAAGAGAAGGGCTAGACAAATGGGGTTAAGTGACTTTTCCAGGGTCACACAGCTAGGAAGTATCTGAGGCCAGATTTTAACATGGGTCCTTCTGACTCCAGGGCTTCTCTCTTTCTCCTTCCCTCTCTTCCCTTCTCCTTCTTCCTCTCTGTATCTGTCTCTTCTCTCAACTCTTATCTTCTCTTTTAGTATCAAAGATAGACAGAAGAGCAGGCTAGGCAATAGGGATTAAGTGACTTGCCTTAGGGTCACATTTCTATGAAATCTAGATTCAAACTCAGGTCTTCTTGACTCCAGGTCTGGGGCTCTATTCACTGAACTACCTAGCCACCCTTTGCTGATTCTCTTAATAGTGACTTCTGGAATTTGAATTAAATCTTCTTAAAGTAGTCCCTTTTAAAAATGTGAAATAAAAAGAGTACCCCCCCCCCCCCATGATGGCTAGATAGTAGAATGTCCAGATATCTATTTCTGGGTCTTTTTTAGTTTTCAGCATGTCCTTTAATATGCTGAATTTCCATTATTTAAATATCCATTTAATGAAACTGTTTTTGATTAAACGAATGACCACTTGTGATGTAAATTTAACAGGTCATATGAATTGGTTGTGCCAGTCCAATTTTACTACTGAGACTGTGGGAATCCAATATTTAGTCCAGTCAATACCTATCACCATAGCTAATTCAGCTAGTTGGAAATAAGCTTCCATTGTGAAAGAGGTTGAAATGAAGGGGATGGCTGTGCCTCAGTTAATTTCACACAGATAGGCACAATCTCCCCGTCACCTCTATGCTGAAATCTCATGCTTGCCAAGGACAATATATCCACATCCTGTGTTACTAACTCAATGAAAGCAAGGAAGCAGGAGAAGGAACTACTTCTTGGTCTTGCTTCCCTTGATGCTTATTTCTAGGCACACTACAACTGGACAAATTCTGCTTTTCCATCATTGATAAGAAATCATCAGGAAATTTCCCCAATGTATGGCTGGTCTCTCTTTTTTCAAACCCTCACCTTCTGTCTTAAAATTAATATTGCATATTGGTCCCAAGGCAGAAGAGTGGTGAGGGCTAGGCATGGGGTATGGCTCTCTTTTTAACCATATTTTCCTGGCTCACTTCTAGACCCTAAGAAAAAGAGGCAAATCTATTCAGTCCTCAAAAGATCACTGTAGCCTTTTTCTAGATGTTCTGCAGTGAGTTCAATGAATCCCCTAGATGCATTTATGCTCCCAGAATGGCTGCACAGTCTTGGGGATGTTGTCATCAGCAAACCTTGTTCCTATGGCTACATATAAACAACAACCACAACCCTAAACCCAACATGTTGGAGATATTGTCCCAAAGTATCAGATGTATAAAAGTGATGTCCATGGAACACCTCAATGGCTTGAGTTTGGATCAGGCTTGTGTTGTGTCTTGGAAAACCCAAATGGAATTAAGATGTGTTTTGGTCACAGAAGGATGCTTCACATCTGATCTTCCCCTCCCCACAGGAATACATCAGCACGTACCTATTTACATAATCAATCTGGTCAATCCAATCACTAGTTTTGTCTCTCTTGGCAAAATGACCTTATAATTACAGGTTACTTTTCCTTTGAAGATGACTTCTGGTTTGAACCAAGTCATAAGTCGATAACAAGTTATGTTTCTAATTTGAGCCTCAATTTCCCCATCTATTAAATGAAGGGACTAGACTAAAAAATCTCTAAGGGTCCTTCCAGCCCCATAGAATTTAAGGATCTATATCCAAAAGAAGTTGTAAAGGATAACATCTAGTCAAGGGTCACCCCACTTATCAGTAATTCTGCCAGGATTTAAATCCAGGTCCTTTAACTCCAAATGCAGTCCATCATCAATTACCCCGTGGTTTCCACACTTCTTTGTTCTACGCTCCTGGCTCTAATTGGGCTCTAGGACCTGTGTCTATTAGACAGTCATTTTCATGAGCACCTCAAGGAGATGTATTGAAAAAAATACCCACTAAGATAAAATAATGATAGCTCATTTTGTGCTTTACAGAAATGTTGTCTGAGTTGCCAAATAATCTTGTAAGGTAAGTACTTTGATAGATGAGGAAACCAGGGCTCAGAGACATCAGAAGATTTGCTCAGGGTCACACAGCATTTAAGTGGTATCTAGCCAGGATTCATATCCAAGGTTTCCTTTCTCCTAATCCATCCTCTGCCTCCCTCTTTTCCCATTATACCACACTGTGCCACCCAAGCTAGAAATGCCCTGGTCTACTGGGAGCTTATGTTTAAAGATAAATGGACCTAGCAGGCAGCTAGGTAGCACAGTGGGATGGAGAGCCAGGCTTGAAGTTGGGTTCAAATCTGACCTCAGAAACTTCCTAGACCCTGGATAAATCACTTAACTCTTCTTTGCCTAGCCCTTCCCCTTCTGTCTTAGAGTTGTTACTAGGATAGAAAGCAAAGGTTTTGTAAATAAATGGACCTAAAGAGAGTCGTCTTCAAATGTCACTTTTTGGTTGGGATGCTACATGGAATTTACCATGATGAGCAAGTCCAGCATGTAGGAACTACTCCAGGAGTTGGTGAGATTTTTGTTCTCCCTTGGCTGCCATCTGGTTTCAAATTAGACACTGAGATAGTTTGATTAGCTCTCTTGAGGTCCTATGACATTACTGAGTATGGCCTTGCTGTAGGAAGACAAATGACCTATTTGCTACACTAGGATGTGTTCAGCATAGTTTGTGGAATGGAATGGAATTGAACCAAATATTGGTTGCTCCTTGCTAATCCTAGGAAGCAGCTTTGCCTCTTGGGGAATCTTACTTAATCTCCACATTCCTCTTGTTCATGAGTTCCATTCTGGGTTATTGAGGCAATGAGAAAGTGAGTCTTTCTGGTGACTGAAAACGTGCCTCGGTGGCCTGGTGGCCATGGGTTGAAGTCTGTAGACTGTCATGGGAAGTTAGAGCTTGGAGATAGCTTGAAGATAATTAAATCAAGATGATAAAAGAGGGAAAAACTCTCACTCTTGAGTTGGAGGACCTCGATTCCTTGGTCACTTTCTTCCCATGTGAACCTCCTTGGGACTTAGTTACCATATGCATGAAGGATTTATACTAGATATATTAAAGCAAAATGAAAGAATTATACTACATGACTTCTGAAGTCCCTCCCAGCTTGAAATCTAGAATCTTATAAATTCAGCCCCTGCATTTTACAGATAAGGAAACTGAGGCCCACAAAGGAGATATGATTTGTTTGGTACTCCTGGGACTAGACCTCAGGAATCCCAACTTCCTAGTCAGGTTCTCTTTTCACCACATCATATTTCCTGCCTAATTCCATGTTTCCAGCCTCTAAACATTAACGCCTTTTCCTAATTACATTCTGGCTTCGAGTCTTCCAGGCGTAATTGATGAGGGACCCCATGGAATAGACGGTAGCAAGAAAGGTGGAAAGTATTTTTTTTAAACCCTTACCTTCTGTTTTAGAATTGATATTATTGATTCCAAGGCAGAAGAGTGGAAAGGGCTAGGCAATTAAAAGACTTGCCTATGTCACATAGCTAGGCAATGTCTGAAGTCAAATTTGAACCCAGGACTTCCAATCTCCAGGCTTGGCTCTCTATCCACTGAGCCATCCAGCTGGCCTAGGAATTTTTACACTTCATTTTTATATTTGATGTTGGGCCATTCCAGTTCTTAGAGGCGTGATGTACAATGCATGCCTTGCAAAAATTATTGATATCTTTTATTTTTATATCAACTCCATTTCCCTCTCTCTCAGTCTCTTATGGAACTCTCCTTTATACACGTGTCCTTAAGATATTGTAGCAATTCTTTTTTATAGCATTGCTACTACCCAAGGATTGCCTCTGTCCCTACTAAAACTCCTCTATGTAACAAGGAAGTATAATCAAGCAAAATGAGTCAATGTATTTGCCCCATCTGACAACACATGCCTCATTCTGTACCTGGAGTCCACCACCTCTCTCCTGGGAGGAGGAAGGTAGACTGAATGCCTGTCCAAGGTCCTTGCTCAGGTGCTCTTGCTTTAAAGGGCTGTTGTAGCTAAGTTTTTTGTCCTCAGGGAAAGGGAAGAATATATCATCTACTGAAAAAGAGGGATGGCGGGATGAATGGACTGGAATTATTTCCTTAAGGTTAAGGTGACCTACGAATTCTAGGTCTTTTCTCAAGAGTTTTAGTAGGTAAACTTGGATTTCCCTCTCCTCTTTTCTGTGTGTTTACTTACTCTAGCTAAAAACATTTCCTGTGCTCAGATTCAGTCTGAAGTATGTAACAGCCAAGCAGAGGGTAGTGTGTGTGTGTGTGTGTGTGTGTGTGTGTGTGTGTGTGTGTGTGTGTGTGTATGTGTGCGCGCGCATGGTAAATCATTTACTCAGAGGAAAGAGAAAAGCCACCCCACCAATGAAGATAGCAAAAGAGAACTAACTGATTTGTCTGTCGTCTTTCCTGTCAAGATCGCCCTCGCCTTGGCTTTGGTCAGAGGGAAGGACTTTATGTATGAGTCATACAGATGTTTTGCCAGGGCTCGGAGATCAGCAGACTCGGGGTTCAGCTGGTCGATATCACTAGAGATCTCCGCCAACAGCTTCTCCTTCTCGGCCTGTGGCATCCGCCCAAACCTGATCGCTGCAGAGGAAGAAGGAATGACAGAATGAATCATTATGTTCCTGTTGCTCAGAATGTTCTCCTCCCCTCATAACCCCCAAATCTTGGGTTCTGGTTTCTTTCAATGGTCTTTCCAGAATCGCCATATCTCACTGGAGTGCCACAGACAATAAGTAATGATCAATTATTGGATTTGTTAACTGACCCCCCCCCCCCCGCATATATATATACATATATATGCATGTAGTATATACATGTTTATATAAATGTGAATTCAGTTAATAAGTCCAACAATTGTTACTGTATATTATATGTGCATATATGTGTGCATACATATATACACACATAGAGAGGGACAGAGACAGAGACAGGTGGGAAAAGGAAGAGACAGAGGGAGGAGAGAAGAGAGAAAAGAGAGAGAAGAGGAAGAGATTAAAAGAGAGAGAGTAAGAGAAAGAGAGAAGAAAGAAAAGAAAAAAGATAGACTAAAAGAAAGGGAGGGGAGAGAGAGTCAGAGAAGAAGGGAGAGAGAAAGTGAGAGAGAACACAAAAGAAAAAACATTTTCTTTTCTATGATCCATAGTCAGGAAGAACCTTAGAGACACTGTAGTGTGACTCCCTGATCTTACAGAAGAGGGGTCTGAGGTCTCATGCCCAAGGTCACAAGGGTAGGAAGCAGAAGAGAAGAGAGTTAAATCCAGGTTCAGACTCCAAATCCAGTGTTCCTTCCACTGTGTGGCTTACCTCAAGGGTCAAGTACAAACTCTTCTGTTTGGCATTTAAAATCTTTCAGCTCTCATCTACCTTCCCATCCCAATAACAGCCCCTTCCTTTTCCATACACACTGTACGATTCAGTCAAAAAAGCCTCCTTACTGCTCCTCACACATAGCCCATTTCCGGCTTTCATTCCTTTGTAAAAACGCTTTCCTATGCTTGGAAAAAAAATGTCCTCCTTCCTTCCATCTCTCAGGATCCTTAGTTTTCTTCTGAGTTCAGGTCAAATCCCACTCTCTTTATGAGGCTTTTTCTGATCCCTCCAGGTGTTATACCCCCCCCCACCCCCCCCCCGTGTGTGTGTGTGTGTGTGTGTGTGTGTGTGTGTGTGTGTGTGTGTTGAAGACATTATCCTGAGCTCTGACAGAACTTAGAACCTAGAAGGGGAGTGAAGTCCATGGATCCTTACTCAACTGTTAATGTTGTTCTTTGGTCCTACCACTGAACTCCCTACACTAAAACAACTATTTCTCTGCTCACATTTGGGCACACTCACTAGGGTTAAGTAACAGTATATTTTTTCAGGGGTGGGAGGAAGTTTAGAAGAAAGAAAGGAAGAGCCATTTGGGAGGAAGTGGGGGCCTGGGTTAGAGGCAGAATGATCCATTTGTAACTCTTCCAACTTCTGGTACCTACTTTTCCCATTGTAAGATCTTCCCTTGTACAGCATTTCTTAACTGCCAGTTTGGGGGTGCATATTTTGGAATGCAACTTGTTCCTGTTGCAGGGAGATTTGGATTGCTTCTTGTTACAACATTCTATTGAGCCAGAAATAGCATTTCCATCAAGAATGAAAATAATTTAAGACATGCAATGAGTGGAAAGAATAGAGGGCTCTAGGAGTCAAGGAGTCTCTGAACTGGTCCCTGACTCTATCATTGAGGATCTCTGTAATTTTGGTCAAATCATTTTGCCCTCAGCATCTCCATATAAGTTGAGGGAAGAAGAGCTCAACTGGATGATTCCTGAGGGCCTTCTTAGCTCTTTTACTCTATGGTTCCCTGCAAAACCATTGCCCAATGGTTTTTACTATAGGGTTCTCCTTAAAGAAAAAGCCCCCTTGACTACAATTTCATCTTGAAAGCTTAGTACTAGCTAATCTGGAACAAGCCTAAGACTTAATTTCCCCATCAAGAAAACAAGAGAGCTGAGACTAGATAGATAGTCTATAAGGCTTCTTTCAGCTCTAAATTCTAGCCATCTCATGACATAAGCTCTATTTCTTTTGGAAACCTCCTTTACATCTTCTGAATTCATAAGAAGAGAAAAGCCAAGACCAAAGAGAAACTCATTCCATTGCTGAGATCATTTAGATAATCGTGGATGTTGGACATTTCCCAGCATGTCTTCTGCTCATGGCTACTTTAAGGATAAATTTGTCCACAGACAATTGATAAATATATATGGACCAATTTTTTTGCTCCCTTCCTGTTTGATCCCAGAGGGTGGATAAGTCTTCCTTTGAAGATAGGGAAATGCCCAATAGGATGGTACAGTATGAGTATTGAAGAATCGGTCCTACTAAGGTGTCAAATTTCACAAGAGTGAAACAAGAAAATGCTATTGTAAGAGGAGAAGGTCATAGGGGCTAGAGAACTAGATATCACCCTAGAGGTCATCAGATCCAATCATTTTACAGAAGAGGAAACTGAGTTCTAGAGAAGGAAAGACCTGATGTCATAAAAGTAGGAGTAGTAAAGCAAAGGATTTGAAATGAGATTCTCTGATTCTTTCCACCCACTATACACACTACTACATTTATGTGGTAGGGAAGATGATGATGAAAAGGAGCAAAATGTGTTGATGGAAGAGTTTTTCACATTAGGAAAAAAAAAGAAAAAAGTTTTATAATTGACTGCCAACCAGGGCTGTGATATAGCAAGTAAATGGTGGTCAGGATGACCTACTGTTGGTAATTTCTAGGCTCATGTTGTGCAATAGAAAGAAGTCTCAGTCTTATTAGTTTTCATGATGCTGTGATTCCAATAGTAGTCTTAGGATGGCTTACTTAAGAATAACAGAGAATAACATGTAGAAAAAGGAAAGGGTGTTACTAAAATGCCACTAAAGAGGAAATAAATCTGACATGGACTTCTTGAATTTAGGCTGGGGAGGAACTTTGGAGAAATCATCTTGACTAAGCCCTTTGTTTTTTAAAAGATGGAGCTGAAACCCAGAGAGGTTAATTGAGTTACCCAAGATCACATAGCTAATTGTTGGCTTCTTGGACTAAAACCTAGGTCTCCTGACTCCCAAGGTGCTTCCTATTAGTCAGCATTAGCAGCAGCCAAAACTACAGGCATTTTACACGTTTCTGGGAGTGCTTTCATGCTACTTTCCCCAAAGTGATCGTTTTTTTGGATGGATGAAAAAAAAGGGTGATGTTTTATTTCTTTTTAATTACTGGGATATGACAGTACTTATTTTAACTGATATAATTCACCTATCAACATGAATTTTTGTATGTTGACCTCTCTTAAAAAACATGAAATCCTAGTACACCGATTTTTTGACCCATCAGCTTTGTTCTCTATCAGTGATAAAGGAGGTTATTTAAAAAAAGATCTGAGAGTTTCAATAGACTGAAAGTTCAATGTTAGTCAAACATGTTGTATGGTAGCCAAAAAGGTGATTTCAATCTCAGACTAAATGAAGAAGCAATTCCTCCACTGTCCCCTGCCCTGGTCAGACCACATCTTCAGTCTCGGGTTCAGGTCTGGAAGAACATGGACCTATTTGAGAACATGAAGAGATGGATGACCAAAAGGATCAAGATCATTTCATATAGGTCCATTTGATGTTTAGCTAGGAGAAGAGAAGATTTAGGGCAGATGTTATAGTCACTTTCAAATATCTGAAGGTCTGTCTTGTGGAAAGGGATTTTTTTTTTTTTTTGCTAGACCTAGAAGAAATAACTTAAAGCAATGGATTGAATTGCAAAGGGATAAATTTTACCTTGATGCAAAGACAAACTTTCTAACAATTAGGGCTTTCCCAAAGTGGAATGGGCTGCTTCAGACAGTTAGTAGGTTTTTCTTTCAATGGAGGTCTTTGAGCAGTGGTTGGAGGACCCCTTGTTAGGGAAAGGGTAGAAAGGATTCTTGATTGGGTTGGGTAAGATCATTTGAGGGCCTTTCCAACATTGACTAAGATTCCTCCAAATGCTTATGCAACAAATGAACTTCAATTAACTTAATCTTGACTCTACCACCAACTCCCTCTATAACCCTGGGCAAGTATCTTAACATTTTCAGGCTTTGGTTTTCTTGTCTGCTAAGTGATAGGGCTGGGCTAGATAATCCCTGAGATCTCTTATTATCCTAATATTCTATGATCTGTGAACTATCTGTAGGTAAAATATAGGTATAATTTTGAAGTGTTGCAAGCCCCAAACCTACTACAGGACAGGGTTATGCATCTTTCTAGAAGGACTCAGTTTATATCCCAAGTGGAAAGAATTCTGAAATTATGGGAGAAATGAAAGATAAGATTTCTTAAACTTCTAAATATTATTTTTTATTTTGCTTTCCTTGAAAATATATTGTCACTCCTTCAAAGAAATAAGTTTTCCAGAGGCAAAACGGGACAAAAGGTGACCTACTCTCACTGCAAAATCTTCTAGCATTTTTGGAAGAAGTGGTATGATGAATGCCTTTCTTCTCCCTCCTTACTCCCAATTTTGTTTGCAGGACTCAGGTGCAATCACCTAGGTTTTAGTGCATCTCTGAGGTGGAAGGGGCAGGAAACTATGGTGTATGCACATCCCTGAGTATTTTCTCAGGAGTACAGCTACAGTTTCTGCCCACCTGATAGAATACTTCCCAAATGCTCCCTGAAGCTACTTATGAAACTGACTTTCTCACTTAAGCAATTCTGTATTGGATCTGACCTTATACCCATTTCTACCACTGTGGCAAAGGGTAGAATGCTCTTGGGAGTTCTTTACATTGGATTTCTGTGCAAATCTACAGTGGAAGCTGTGACACTGATAGAAGAAACTGATCAATTCCTAGATGTCAAGAGAGAGAGTGAAGTCATTTTCTTTGTCTACTAATGGGCAAAGAAATGAGAGGTACATGGTATAGTTGAACCAGCACTGGCTTTAGTGTTGGATGTCCTGGATTCAAATCTTACCTTGGTCACTACCTATGTGACCTTGGGTAAGTCAATGAATTTTTTTGGTCTTCAGTTTCTTTACCTGTAAAATGAAGGGGGTTGGACCAGATGACTGAAGATCCTTTCTAGCTTGAGCTTTATGATTCAAAGAATTCTGTAAAATGCTCCTAGCCTTAACTTGAATCAATCCAACATTACAGTAGTCATTAATGAAGAGCCTACAATGTGTAAGGACCTGGAGGTAGAAAGACATCTGGCACATAATAATTGGCCATAACATAAGTGTGATTGACTGAGATGAAAGTGAAAATGTTTCTGACCTCATTCCACTGGCTTAAATAAGGTTTACTAGGTAGACATTGAAAGGAGAGGTGACCAAGGAATCAGAGCGATGAGACTGGAAACCAGGAAACTGGAATTCCAGGCTCAACTCTGTTGCTAATTAGTGGTAGATAAGTGAATTCATCTTTCTGGGCTCCAGTTTCCCTACTGCTTGGGAAATGGGGGAATTGGACAAGATTATTGCTTAAGGTTTTTCCAGTGTTAAAATTCTGACAGGTATTGTTCCTGAGAAATGCTTTCTACTCCTAATAGCCATAAGCTATGGGGGAGAAAGAGAAAAGTAAATTATGGCATTTGCTTCAGGGTCTTCCTCTTATCACCCAAGAACAGTTGATAAGCAAGGTCAGAATCTAGGTTTAAGATTCCAGAAGTTTCTTATTAGTAATTATTAATTACCCAGGAATATTTTACTTACCCCGGATTAAAAAAAGAGTCAATATTGGTATGCTCGGTGAGCTAAGAATAGGTTTAATAGATAAGTCATTAATCTCTTATGAGTATATATGTGCACATACACACACAGACCCTGTTATATAGTACACACTTAACAAAACATATCCAGCTCATGATTGGTCAGGGACAGACTTCATATACTTCATACAATACACACAAACTCCAAGAGGGAAGCGTAATTAGGTTGTGTGCTTTTTGGGTCTGGATATTATACTAAGGATCAAAATGGCCAATGTTTCCGACTCCTGTCTATTTGTGAGGGGAGCCAGGAAGAGGAAGGCTAATAAACTAAAGTGGATTCTTAATCGAACAGGAGCAATAGGAAACAATCGTATTAAAGTACGCCAGTCCAAATGGTGGACTTGAAATTGTGACAGATACTTGACAATAAATAGGGATGTGTCCCAAGATTAATTTGTCCCCTTTTTACATATGTTTGTTTTGCAATAGCCTCATCGTGCAAACACAGCGCTGGTGCAGAGCTCTGGTGCTGTTCATAGAGTTGCTGCCAATAAGCTATGTTTTTCCACCTCTCTCTCTTGAGAAAGAAACTTGGGAGTCGATGATGCAGTGTAAATGAAGCCTTGCATGATTTGGCAGTCAACAAGGTCTCATTTCCGAACTCCTCCACAAAATAAATTGAGAAGCAACTTCAGCACCAACATGATATTTTTCTTGTGTAGGGGTGAGGAGGAGGGACACAACATTTTTCTTCAAGGGAAGGCAATGGTCAGCTCTAGGGTTAAGGGCAAGGTCAGACTCTCCTGGAGGACATTCAAATATCTAGTGGCTGGCTCTGGAAAGAGAAAAGGGGTAGCTGTAGTACTGCCTTGCCTTGTAAACTCATCACTATTAGCCGCCCTATGTGGTACAATGGGAATTGGTCTAGACAGCTGCAAGGAGAGTACAAATAATCTGATGTTTAAAGCTTCTGCCTAACTGTGAGGAGAGGGGTAGACAAATGATAGTTAACAAGACAACTTGGACCCCTCCTCCTCATCATAGTTTAATTTTTTAAGTTTCAGTTAAGCAATTACTTTCTCTACCCCCAGGCAATTTAAAAGTAAAGTACATTTTTCACAGAATAAAAGCAATAGGAAATATGAGAGGGAGGTATTTGGGAGAATGAAACTCCAAAGCCTAAACTTTTGAGTAAAAGTTCTGTTATCCCCGGTTCTCTTTTAATTTCCCCCTTTCCTCCCATTTCAGTAATTAATTGTTCATGGAAAGCCAGCATGACACAGTAGAGTTGGCTTTGGGTTCAAGTACTTTCTATGACATGCTGTATGAAAATGTGCAAGTCACATAAAACTCTCAGTGATCCAAGAAATTCTCTAAGATGATCAACTGCAGATGAGTTGTTAATCTGCATTGGTGGGAGGCATTTCCACACTGGGAATTTTCTATACCAATAAAATCACAGATCTGATTCCCTCCCCCTGCCTCCAAAGAAAAGAGTTCATGAGTTCTCAGAATAATAAAAGGAGTCTAATAAGATACATTCCTCTTTAAGAAACTAGTCATTTATAAGTTACTGATCTGTGTGAATTGATCCAACCATTTTGGATGGCAATTTTAAACTATGCCCAAAGGGTGCTAAAAGACTGTCTGCCCTTTGATCCAGCCATACCACTGCTGGGTTTATACCCCAAGGAGATAATAAGGAAAAAGAAGAATATTCATAGCTGCACTCTTTGTGGTGGCCAAAAATTGGAAAATGAGGGGATGCCCTTCAATTGGGGAATGGCTGAACAAATTGTGGTATATGTTGATGATGGAATAATATTGTGCTCAAAGGAATAATAAACTGGAGGGATTCCATGTGAACTGGAATGATCTTCAGGAAGTAATGCAGAGTGAAAGGAGCAGAACCAGGAGAACAATGAACACAGAGACTGATACATGGTGGCACAATTGAATGTAATGCACTTCTCTACTAGCAGCAATGCAATGACCCAGGACAATTCTGAGGGACTTATGAGAAAGAATACTATCAATATCCAGAGGAAGATCTGTGGGAGCAGAAACGCAGAAGAAAAACAACTGCTTGATCACATGGGTCAATGGGGATATGACTGGGGATGTAGACTCTAAACGATCATCCTAGTGCAATTATCAATACTATGGAAATAGGTCTTGATCAATGACACATGTAAAATCCAGTGGAATTGTGATTTGGCTACTGGAAGGGGTGGGGAGACAAAGAATATGAATCATGTAATTAGAAAATTTTCTTAACTAATCAATAAAATAAAATAAATAAAACAAGTTATTGATCTGACTGGAAAGATATTTTAAGTGACCCTAGTAAAAATCTGAGGATGGCTTTGACAACTATTGATGACCAATCATGCCATTTAAAGTTAAAGGGGTAGACAGAAGCAAGGATAACAGAATTTATAAAGGAGGGCTGGAGATGTGGTTGAATGGAAAGAAGTCATGAATAGTGTCTCTGACATGATTTGAGAGGTAGGAAATCCCAGGTGATGGGATTCTTGAGTAGAAAGTTGACTTAGGGGCTCATTAGTCTCACCTCCGATATATACTGGCTCCATGACTCTGGCCAAGGTACCTAACTTCTTAGAGCTCTAGGCAACTTTCTTAGAATAACATTGCCAAGAGGGTACCTTACAGAGAACCTTGTCATCTAGGAATTCCCTCTACTAAGGAAAATCAAAGATCCAGTCTCTATTCCCTGTCCCTTGAAAAGAAAACCACACTGGCTCATGTGGATAATATGGCACATTCCTGTTTTAATAAAAATAAATGATAATGAAATTAAGTCCTCTGGTCACTAGCGCTTCTTAAAAGTCACAAATATGGTATATCTCCCCATCTGTGTACATCAGTTTGAGAAGTAAAGTATCCTAAGCTGGGACTGCCATCTCTGTCCTGTTTGAAGCCCTTTGGCCTGAGAACTTCTGCCTAAGATGGAAGGGAGGTGTGACACAGTTGAATCAGTGTGATATTAGAAATGGTTTTTCCTTATTGGATCATGAGAATGTCAGGGCAGAAAAAAATGACCTTTCAGAAACCTCAACTCTTGTTTTTCTGATGAACAGCCATAACAACAATAGCTAACACTTACATAGTATTCTAAGGTTTTGCAAGGTGGCTCATTTTGTCCTCACACTTATCTTGTGAAACACAGTAGATTTGGTTACTTCATCCCTATTTTACAGATGAGAAAACTGAGGTTAAGTGACTCATTAGAGCTTTACTAGTACTATTATTACCTTGGGTTTTCCTGACTTCAAGATTAATGCTCTATCTGCTACACCAAATAGCATCCTAGAAGAAGGGAACAAAAGACTTCAAGTGACTTGCCTATCGTGATGCCATAGATTAGTGGGAAAGCCAGGAAGAGAAACCAATCTTACTATGAATTCATGAATGCATCTGCCCCCATTCTCCCTTGAAATTTTGTTTCAGTTCTTATGATTTTTCCTTTGCAGGTTTAGTGGGTCCAAGACCACTAGGGAGATCACAAAAAAGCTCTAAGAATCAGAGATAGGCTTGCCAAATAATCAAATAATAGCTTGGGAAATGGTTGTGGAAGTAAGTCTTCAGTCTTTACTTCCCATATTTCCCCTCTATACTCCTTTATTCACTTGCTTTTAAAATGAGCAGGGGGGGGGGGACAGGTAGGTGGCTCAGTGGACAAAAAGCCAGGCCTGGATATGAGGGATTTGGGGGTTCAAATCTGGCCTCAGACACTTCTTAGCTGTGTGATCCTGAATAAGTCACTAAACCCCCATTGCCTAGCCTTACCACTCTTCTGCCTTAGAACCAATACACAGTATTAATTTTAAGACAGAAAGTAAGATTAAAAATAAACAAGTATTAGGGACCCTGAGAGAGACTAGTATTTTGGAGGTACAACTATTTGTAGGGTCATTAATCACAAGATAAACTGCTAGCTTTCCTATTTTCTTCTTTTTTTGGGTAAGGAGATATTCCATAGGGATTGTTGATTCACGTGGACCCTTGTGGATGACTATGAGATTTTTTAAGAGTCAAAAACCACTTCTGAAAAATGTGGACTGAGTTTCTTGCTGGGAAACTGTTTCTTGTTTTTAGTGGTAAGTGTTATCACGTGAATATGTTTTAAATGAACATTTTGGTCACATTTCCTGCTAAGTAACTGCTTGAGGAAATGCTGCTGATCCCTAGATGCAAATTGAAAAAAAAATTTTTCTTCAGCCCTCTTCTCGGGTGAAGTCATTGGCATGGCTGCCTTTCCCAAAGCGCAAAAACAGCAAACCTTCACTCCTGTGTGGCCTGAGTCACAGAAAGTAAAACTTTTGAAGGATTAAAGTGTTTGAAACAAATCACTCATCCAAGTTTTCAAAGGACGGGCGACAGCTTTCCAGTAAATGGGCATTAGTTTGCCTCTGGGACATATAGCTCTACTGAAAATCTTGTGAAAAAAGTCTAAAATCAAACTAAGTAGTTACATGATTGGGGTGGAGGTAGTATAAATTCATAAAACTTTGAATTCTAATCCATTTTAAAATGTTTTAAATTTTTATCATTTTCTTTTGTGCCATAGAAAGTCACTTTAAAAAATACTAACCATATTTCTTCATGTATTAATTTACTGTCTTCTTCCTGCCTAATCCTTGTTCCCCAACAAATATACATTAGAACTGGGCCTCAGGGGAGGAGGCGGCAGCGGAGGGAGGGCAAGAGGGGAGAAAGGGGCATGGATGTTGGAAATAGCAAAGGCAATAATTCATCAAACAAAATCTTGATACAACAAAATAAGTGAAAATTTTTACTTTTGATTTTTTTTGTATGAAGTCTTTGATTTCCCCCCCTCTCCTCTCAAAGTTTTTTTTTTAAGTTCCAGGAAAAATATTATACACCTCACTGGGCCCCCTACACAGGAAAGCTGAGTTTTGCATTCATTTTTTTAAGCATTTATGAATAATCTAATTTTGACTCAATTCCCGGGGGGCACTGGGGTGAAACCTATCTGACTGACATGTGAGCAACATGCCTATAAATTACTTCTTTTAAAAGTATATTTTGGATTAGCAAAAGGTCCTACTCTCACATTGCCAGTATGATGTAAAGATTAAGTACACGGGCTTAAGTTTATTTTTCAAAATGCAATTATAGCTTAAGCTTTCCCCCCCTAATTCACAAATGAAAAACAGCTATGAATATTCGACACCATAACATTAATCATGCAAGCCTCCTGAAGATAAGCTCTTCTATTTAAAAAACCATTAAAAATACATATTTCAAAAATCTGATTAACATTCAGGCAGAGGGGGATGGGTCCAGTTTTTCATGCTACATAATAGAAGCTAGCATTTATGTAGCACTTTAAATCTTGCAAAAAGCTTTACAAATATGATATCATTTAATCTTCACAACAACCCTGGGAGGTAGGTGTTCTTATTAGCCCCATTTTATAGGTGAAGAAACTGAGGCTAAGAAAAGGTAAGTCGTGGAGTTGTGAATTGATCCAACCATTCTGGAGGGCAATTTGGAACTATGCCCAAAGGGTGATAAAAGACTGTCTGCCCTTTGATCTAGCCATAGCACTGCTGGGCTTGTACCCCAAAGAGATAATAAGGAAAAAGACTTGTACAAGAATATTCATAGCTGCGCCCTTTGTGGTAGCCAAAAATTGGAAAACGAGGTGATGCCCATCAATTGGGGAATGGCTGAACAAATTGTGGTATATGTTGGTGATGGAATACTATTGTGCTAAAAGGAATAATAAAGTGGAAGAATTCCATGGAGACTGGAACAACCTCCAGGAAGTGATGCAGAGCAAAAGGAGCAGAACCAGGAAAACATTGTACACAGAGACTGATACACTGTGGTACAGTTGAATGTAATGGACTTCTCCATTAGTGTCAATGCAATGGCCCTGAACAATCTGCAGGGATCTAAAAAACACTATCCACAAGCAGAGGATAAACTGTGAGAGTAAAACCACTGAAGAAAAGCAACTGCTTGACTTGGAGGGGACATGACTGAGGAGAGACTCTAAATGAACACTCTAGTGCAAATACCAACAACATGGAAATGGGTTCAAATCAAGGACACGTGATACCCAGTGGAATCGTGCATCAGCTATGGGAGAGGTGGTGGGGGCAGGGGGAGGAAAAGAAAATGATCTTTGTCTCCAATGAATAATGTTTGGAAATGACCAAATAAAATAATGTTTAAAAAAAAAAGAAAAGGTAAGTCACGCAACTAGTGTCTGAGTCTGGATTTGAATTCATATCTTCCTGACTTCAGATCCAGGGCTCCATCCACCAGAACACTGAACCGGCTCATCAGAGGACCACCGATTTAGACCTGGAAGAGACTTTAGAGTCATCTAGTCCAACTTTCTCCTTTAAAAAATAAAGAAAGAGGGCAAAAAAAATTTGAGAGACTTGGTTAATGTCCGATAGGCAGTATCAGACTCAGGATTCAAACCCTGATCCATTAATTTTCCAATCCAGAGCTCCTTGCACTAAACCATACGAAATAATTATTTTAAAAAATTATTTTAAAATTAAAAAAAATTATTTTAAAAAATTAAAAAAAATTATTTAAAAAAATTTTTTTAAAAATTATTTTTAAAAGCCCAAAATATTGGGCTTAGAGGGTGACACTCAATAACTCACCAAGAGGTATACACTGTGTCACAAGAATAAGGTAAATCACATTTGTTATGGTGTTCTAATTCCTACCAAAAAGCCTCACAAACCAGTTAGTTTATCACTGACTCAATAATTCAATTCCAGTTTTTACTGTATTTTTGTCTTTAAGATTGTCAGGGAGAAGCAACTAGGTAGCTCAGTGGACAGTCAGGCTTGGAGATGGAAGGTCCTGAATTCAAATTTGACCTTAGACACTTGCTATCTGTGTGACCCTCCGCAAGTCACTTAACTCCAATTGTCTCGCCTTGGTTCTCTTCTGCCTTGAAACCGACACTCAGTATCAATTTTAAGATTTCTATCTTAAACTTGCTTCTAATTCTTTCTTAAAATTGATACTAGGTATCAGTTTCAAGGCAAAGTATGGGTTAAAAAAAAAAGATTGTGTCTATGACAGACACTAAATGTACTATGTTTGGGTTGATTTAGGGAGATTAGCAAGTTGCTGTCTATCTCACAAACAATCTGATTGACCACCAAGTGACCTACATAGTCAGAAGAGATATGGCTATTTTGATCCTCTTAGGCTGCATCTATCTCTTTATTATCTACACATCCATTTGAAGGCAGACAAGTTCAGTAATTCATTTACCAACCCTTTACTCCCTTCCCTACCTGATGAAATCCTGCCCGTTCTATATAATCCAGCTCAAAGGACAATACATTCCATGAAGCTTTCCTGATTGGAAAAGATCATCGCACAGGACTCAAAAACACAGTCCCGCCTATATCTGAATGGGAATTCCTCTTTCAGCAAGTGGTTACCTTTGTCTAGTAAGTGGAGACCCACTCCCTCTACTGACCTAGTAAGTGAGACCACACTATCTCCAATCTACTCCAAACAATTCCACCATCGGATGGAAAGAACAACGGTCAAGTTTTCCCCCCTTATTATGGCCAAATCTGCACCTCTGTAACTTTTACATACCTCTCCCTGATCACCACTCACCTATATGTCTAATCTTCCTCACTTAGAATGAGCCTTGAAAAGCACAGATCGTTTTCCTTTTCTCTTGGTACCTATCGCTAGTGCTTAGCACCAAACCTAGAACATAGTAAACAATAAATGCTCATTCACTTATTCTTTCATTCATTTGGGGCTGAACAAAACAAGTCAACTCCTTCCACATGGAAATCTTTAAAATATTTGATGAAAAATAGCCATCAGGATCCTTCAAAGTCTCCCCTTTTTAAGCAAAAGCCTTCATCTGGCATGCTGGTTCTTCACCCTCCTTGTTGCTCTCCTCTGGACACTCTCTAATGTAATGCTCTTCCTAAAAGATGACATTCAAACTGAACCCAACACTTTATCCGTAGCCTGATGTGGATCTAGTATAGAGATTATCGGCTCCCTTTCTAGATCCTACACTTCTTAACACTTTCCATAGCTTTTACAGAAGTTTGTTAGTGTCCCCCTTATACTCTTACCTCCTAATTGTTTCTTAATAATGACTGCACACGTATTAATTGTCCAACTAGATTTTTAGGGTCCTGAAGGTATGCTTATTTTCCTTCATTTTATAATAAAGATAGTAATAAAAAATTAAAAAAATGTAAAATAAGGCATCTTTCATATGCCTTTATTGACCTTGTTTCCCTTCAATTCCTAGCTAAGGTCTTTGTACACAGTGGGCATTTAATCATTGATCATTGAATGCTGAATAAATAGAAATCCACCTCTTAGGACCCCTGTATTTTGTTATTGTTGCAGGTACCACTCAAGATAGTAGAGAGGTTGGTATAAAATACTGGAAAGGATCTTAGAGATCATTTAGTTCATCCTTCTTATTGCTCTGACAAGAGAACTAAAGAGATAGTGACTTGTCCAAGATTTCAGCAACTGGCAGAGGCTGGGATTTGAACCTAGGTCTTCTGACTCCATATCCAAAGTTCTTCTTACATTACACCACAAAAAGTAAGGCAAACTAAGAAAATCAGGGCATTGAAGAAAAGCTTTGGGGTAGATTTCTAGTGAGAAAACGTGTTCTTTCTTCTGGACTCAGGATTGTAACAAGAGACTATTCATTAAATCAAATTAATTATATCTTCTTCTTATTGAATTAAATTGAGGGCCGTGGTCAAAACATGAGTCCCATTGGGAGGCTTCCCCACCCACAATCAGACCCAAATGAAAGTTCTATTTCCTTGAACCAATCTGTATTTTGTTTGGCTGAGGAAGCCATAGTTCTACATGATTACCAAACTGACAGGTCTTAAGTTGCACATCAATTTGAGGGTTGCCAATCTGATTTGATCACAGAAATTGCATTTAGGTGGCACCAAAAACATCTGGCTCAGAAATTGAAAAGTTGAGCCAGTAAGTCAGTCAGGTGCTTTAACATCTTCTTGCCTAACAGCCACACAACTGGTCTTCCTGCCTCTAGTCTCTTTTCTCTCTGGCCCATTTTTCACAAAGCTCCTTGAGTAATCTTGCTGGCTTATACCATTTCTCTACTCAAAAACCTTGAGGGGTACTCCCCACTATCTACAATAGAAAGTATACATTTCCACAATCTAAGCCCAATCTGCCTTTTCAGACTTAATTTGTACAAATCCATGTCTTGACATAACAGCAAAAAAGAGCTCCTCTCTATTCCCCAATCCTATTCCTTCCTTCCCTTCCTTTGCAAGTTTATTATGGATTTCTAGAAAACACTTTGTTGAAATTTCTCCCTTCTATTTCCTCCATAAAACTTACCCTGATCATCACCCTATCTCCCTATATTATCTTTCTTCAGAATCTGGTACTTGAGTAGTGTGTGACCCACCCTGGGCAAGTCACTGAATCTCTCTGGTCAAATTTTGGTTGTTTTGCAGTCATTTTCAGTAGTGTCCAACTCCTCGTGATCCCATTTGGGATCTTCTTGGCCAAGATACTGAAGTGGTTTTCCCATTGTCCTTCACTCTACTGTAATAGTCTTCCCATTTCCATCCACTCTATTCAGGTAGATGATACGTAAAGTACCCAATTCATAGGATCACTGAAATGAAAGCACTTTAAAATCTCTTAAAAGTCTAGGGACTGGACCTGGGATTTCAATGGTATAGGCTTACCAAGTGAGAAAAGATCTACAAAAGCAAGGGTTCAACTCCTTCCTTACAACTTGCTTACAGGTGGGGCTAGAGCAGGGGTTGGCCAACTACAACCCTTGCTTTTTTTGCAAGGTTATTATTGGGATCAAATGAGATAATATTTACAAGAAGACATTTAGTATGGTGCCTGGCATATAATAGATGCTATAAATGCTCATTCCCTTTCCATCCCCTTCAAATAACATATTTGAGTCTTCTGTTGATTCTCTTTCCCCCACCTATCTTTTCTGTTCATCTCTAGATACGTGCCTGTGTCTCTCTCTCAACTTTCCTTTTCCCACCTTACCTTCCTGCCCTACTGTACTCTAACACGAATAGCCTTGAAGCCCCAGTCTTCATTAACTGACTACTATGGGAGTGAGATTCACATTTTCGAGGAAAATAGTTACAAAGTACGGGGTCAGATTCAATGGGGAATGTGTTCCCTTGGATGTACTAATATATAATGCTTTGTAACATAAAAAGAGGGCTGGATTTAGAATTAGCAGGTCAATCAGATGAACCAAAAAACATTTATTAAATGCCTGCTGTGTGCCATGTACTGTGCTAAGCCCTGGGAATACAAAAAGAGGCAAAAATAGTGCTTATCTTCACATTCTAATGGTGGTAACAGGATGGAGATAAATAGATACATACAAGATTTGTGCAGTGGGCAGATCTGTGGCAAAATCTTTCCTGTAACACTTGATAGCAGTGAGACCATGGGCACCAGACTCCTCATAATCCCCCCCTTGACTTTCATAGCTGTTTTAAAAACATCTTTTAGCCTTCGCTCTTTCCCTTCCTTGATGCCAGTGATGGAGGATTCCTTATTGTTCCTCCTATAAGACGCTCTGTCTATGGTTTGGACACTTTCTCTGGTTGCCCCCTCATGCCTGGAATTATCTCCCTCTTTGCCTCCACCTCCTGCCTTCCCTAGCTTGCCAGCTAAAACCCCACCTTCTACAAGAAGGCTGCCCCAGCCCCCTTCATTCTAGTGCCTTCTCTCTAGTGATTATCTCCAATTTATCCCAGACATTGTTCCCCTTTCTTTGCATTCCTAACATTTAGCACAATGTCTGGCACACAGTAGGCATTTAATTGACTGGCTAATGAAAGCCTCTTTGAACTTGATTTTCCTCATCTATAAAATGGAGCCAATAATTCCTGTAGTATCTGCCTCACAGAATTGGGATGAGGGTCAAAAGATCTCCTATCTATTCTACATCAACATCAGCCTATCTGGCCTTATGGCACTGTAAAATAACATGACTGGCATTTCTGCATTGGTCAGAAAGTGGTCCTGAGACAAGTTCTGGATGAGGTGCTCTGGTAGTGTCCTGCACTATGGTAGCCTTGCTGGGGGCTAAGTGCATAGACTCTCAAGGAAATAAGTCTAAAAGTTCTTGGTTTCCCTTCCTCCCTCCCTGCTTTGTTTCTCTCTCCCCCCTTCTTCCTCTATTCCTTCCCCCCCTTCCTTCTCTCCTTCCTTCTTCCTTCCTTCAACACCAGTTATTCTTGCCTTGTGGAAATGTAAAATAACATGACTGGTATATCTGTATGGGTGAGAAAGTGATCCCAAGAGCAGTGAATAGGCTTTCAAAGGAATAAATCTGAAGAGTCTTTGGTTTTTTTCCTTTCTTCCTCTTCTCCCTTCTTCCTTTCCTTTCCTTCCTTTCTTCCTCTCTTCCTTTTCCCCTTTCCTTCTCTCTTCCTTCCCTTCCTTTTTTCTTCCTTTCTTTTTCCCTCTTCTTTTTAAATAAACCTTACACTCTGTCTTAAAATCAATATTAAGTATAGGTTCCAAGGCAGAAGAGTGGTAGGGGCTAGGCAATTGGGTTAAGTGACTTTCTCAGGGTCACATAGCTAAGAAATGTTTTGAGGCCAGGGCTGAACTCATGGCTTCCCCTTTCCTGGCCTAATTCTATCCACTGAGCCACATAGCTGCCCCACACTGCTTACTTTCTATGTCTATTAAATTAAATGCTCAAACTAGTCTCGTTACTTTATGGCCGCATTTTTAAAAATCACTCATCTTGTGGGAAATTACTAACTCAGCACACAAAAAGCTGAGAGGCCTCATGACAAAGAAGTTCTGTTTGTTGTCTTCATTTCTTTTCCTGATTTTTAAAAAAACAACTTAAAAACATTCATTTAAAAATTTTCTTGAGTTCTAAATTTTCTCTCTCCCTTCTGATCCTCTCCCATTCAATGAGAAGGCAAGCAATATGATATCAATTATACACGTGAAGTCATACAAAACCTATTTCATTTCAGCCATGTTGCAAATAAATATATAATAAATGAAACAACACAAAGCAAGAAACCGAAAGCAAGTGAGAAAAGCATAACTCAGTCTGAACTCAGGGTCCTCCAGATCTTTCTCTGGAGGTGGACTGTTTGTTGCGTCCAGACAGGCAGGTTCACAGAAGAGACACCAAAACAGTGAGCACAAGTTTAAGCTACTGGGAACCAATCTGAACAAGTCTAGGCAACCGGACTACTCTGGGACTTGCAGTCATTTGCTTTGTCAACCTATCCTCATGGAGTCGACATGAGAGTGTGTAATTTTCTGTAACTGAAAAACAATACCAGTGGCTTAATTGTGTGACCCAGCAGTGCGGGGGTCTCCCAAATCTCAGATGCAAATGCAGAAAAGTCAGTCACCTCATGAAGGAATTCTAGGGCAGCTAGGTCGCAGGCCTGGAGATGAGAGGTCCTGGGTTCATATCTGACCTCAGACATTTCCTGACTGTGTGACTCTGTACAAGTCACTTAAGCCCTTACTGCTCTTCTGCCTTAGGAACAATACTTAGTATTGATTCTGTAACAGTTAGTAGAGGAAGAGAGCTTGGGAGGCAGAGAGCCCTTTAAATACTAAATTGTGTTCTTGCACTCAGGTGAGGACTCAGGTGAGATTATAGGGAATTCTGGGAAGTGCCAAGGACTTCTGGGGATTGAAGTTCAGGGTTCAAATCTCCATATTTACATTTCTAAGAAGGTAAGAGTTAAAAACACACACAAACCCCTAATATTCTGAGAAGGGTCTATAGGCTTCATTGCCATTGAGATTATCCATGGGGTCCATAGCATAAAAAGGTTGAGGACATCTGTTCTAAAGTTTCTAAAGGGTTTTCTGTATGGTTCTTGGGTCATAATGTAAATAGTGCCAAACATTGAAAATGCCAAACTTTACATTGTGCCAGTCAGCCAATAAGTTTTTATTAAACATTTACTATATGCCAGGCACCATTCCCCATATGTATGTACTCTACATTTTGCCTTGATTATACCTTTCCTATGGGCTAAGAACTCGGGGTGGGGAAGCTAGATAGATAAAGTGTTGGGCCTGAAGTCAAGAAGACTCAACTTCCTGAGTTCAAATCTGGTCTCAGATACTTAATAGTTGTGTGACCCCGGGCAAGTCATTTCACCCTATTTGCCTCAGTTTCTTCATCTGTAAAATGAGCTGGAGAAGGAAATAGCAAATCTCTCCAGTATCCTTGCCAAGAAAACACCAAATGGGGTCATGAAGTGTTGGACATGACTGAAGTGGCTGAACAACAATGATGAAAGTACTGGGCATACAAAGAAAGGCAGAAGATAGGCTCTGCTTGGAGGAGTTTATGGTCTCATGGGGAAGACCCCATGTAACCTTCTATGGGCAAACAAGGAATTCCAAACAAAAGGACAATGTGAATGAAAGTACACAAGAGGGAAAGTACTGTATGTATGGAGAAGGCTAAAATAGTCTTATTGGGTTGAGTGTGGAATGCATGTAGGGAAACAGTGAAAGATAGAGATGTTGTCAGATAGAAGATCTTAAATGGCAGGAGGAAAAGTGTGTACCTTCAATGGTAGGTTCCATGAAGCCACCAAAGGCTTATTGATTAGGGAAATAATATCTAAATGCTTTCATAATAAGATGACAATCAACACTTCACCACTGTCTACCTGAAATCGTAGTCAAATGGCAGCCCATTGGCCATCTCAATGTACTTTTGAAGGACTCTGTAGCATTCTAGAAATCTGTTAGGGAGTTATTCTATTATCAAGATGCTATGGCGAATGTCCTGAGGGCCTAAGGACTAGAGGTACTTTCATGTGCACGACTCAGTTCAGTTGTTTCCTTTTCTGTACAGCAAAGACATTGTTATAGGAATCTGAGAATTCATTTTCTCAGATATATTTGTAATCTTTAAAGTGCCGAATTACGTAAATCTTTTATGTTATGACATTTAATTCCTGTTTTTCTCTTGACTTTGCCAAGAAGAATGAGGGAAGACTCTTCATTATGACTCTGTCTCTCTCTTCCGAGATTCTGAAGTGAGTATTTTCACATGAAGTCATAAAATGACCAGACTTTCAAGTTCATAATAACTTTCTTTGACTTTTCTGGGAAAAAGAAAATTGTAGCACAAATTCTACCAAGGTTGGGTTTTAAATACTGTTTGCCTTCGAGCAAGTGGAGATAGATTTTCCACGAACATGCAGATGACATGCTTTTTAAAAAATCCCAAACCAAACAACATTAAAAGGGGTCTTGGCCGGCATTCCTTAGTTGTCTCAGTGATAATGACCTTGAAGTCAATGATTTCCTCACAAAGATGATATAACTTTATAACAACTTGATTGCATCACCTGAAATATAACCCCTGACTTGGAAACTAGGACTTTCTGCTTTATGAGGTCTACAAATCAAGAGGAAATTGATGGAATTAAATCAGCAAATTATTTTGTAACCAGAGCCAGCTTGTGTACCCCTGTGCGGCAGCTGTAGTCCATTGTGAAGACAAGTTAAGCCGAGGCAACCTCTTCTCCTCTCCCTGCATCCCTGGTGGCACTGAGCTGAGTTTGAGCCTGCCCTTAGGGTCCAAGGGTACTGAAAGCTTGTGCTGATTTCTTGCTGGGTATTCAGATGGAAAGAGGAGGGGGAAAAGCATCACCCATATATTTGGATGCCCAGAGTCTTAAAGAAAAAAATACTTTAAAAAAGGACTGATTCATTTTTTTTTCCCACCTAGTAGAAGATGTTTTCGTCTGAGATAGATGGAGTTCAGATTAGTGACTGGAAACATCACCTGATCAGATTAAATTTACAAAGGGAGTAAAGGATAGGAGAAAAGTCTTGGCAAATAAGTACAGTTATTATTTCTGTGCCTTTTGAATTCAGGCTGCTCTTATTAATAAGAAAAGTACAGTTGATCCTTTTTTAAAATTAAATTTTAATTTTTTAATCAACAAAAATTGCCTTTACTCTCTCTCCTCCCTCTTCCCCTAATCATGAAAGAAAAGAAAACAAAATCCCTATTACAAATGCATATAGTCAAGCAAAACAAATCACCCCACTGGCCATGTTAAAAAAAAAATAAAGTCTCAATCTGTACTGAGTCTGTCACCAATCTATGGTTAATTTTTATGAAACTCTTACCTTATTTCAAATAATCGATACTGTGTATTGGCTCCAAGGCAGAAGAGAGGTAAGGGCTAGGCAGTGGGGGTTAAGTGACCTGCCCAGGGTCATACAGCTAGGAAGTATCTGAGGTCATGTTTGAACCCAGGACCTCCTGTCTCCAGTCTAGCTCTCTAAATACTAAGTCACCTAGCAACTTCTCCATAATTGATTCTTACATCTTTATCTATGAATAGATTACTGATAGAGATCTGAGGCACTTACCTCTGATCTTACTCAATTCAATAGCCATTATAAGCATCTTAATTTTGAACTTCTCAGTAGAATGTGAGCTCCCTGATAGTAGTGGATCTGGGGGGCTTGTTTTGTCTTAATATCTCTAATGTCCATAGTGTCTTTCACATAGTAGGGACATAATAATGCTTATGGAATTGAACTATGTTTAGCTATTTAATAAACAACTATGCTATGTGCTGGAGATAGGTAACACACAATCAGAGAAACATACTAATATATACCCTACCTCTGTTTAGAGATGCTGTGAAGATAAAATGGAAAAATAAATATGAAACCATTTGGAAATGTATTCATGATATAGAATTTGGTATCATTATAACAACCTATGCAAACAGGTTTAGAGAGACGTTATTGTCAGTACTAATGTTTAAAAAAGTACTATAAAGAGTCAATCAACCTAAATTTTGATTTAAATGGGAATTTATGGTTCCAGCATAGACCAATCACTTCACCATATTAAAGAGGCAAAGAACATAACTTGTTACCTGCAGAGATATTGTGAAAATCTCTCAAGGACACTTGCAACTTATAGACCAGATAATTAAATTCTCTATCTCAAAGGACTTGAGCTGTGACAATATGAAATCCTTGAATTTCCAAAGATGTTAGACACATTTTCAATACCATGAAAGAAGAGTTTACAACATACATAGATTATTGACTATTGCCCAAATGAAAAGTGTCACATTCTATTCTGATACAAAGTGTTACATGCAGAACACAAAGTGTTCTGACTCTAAGTTCATTGATATGCATACATAGGTATGTATGTGTATATTTCTTAAATTTGGCTCATAGTGCTAAATAATGGTCTCAAGCCCCTTCATGATACAGTGAAAAGAACAATGAGTTTGCAATCAGAGAACTTTGTTTTAAATTACATTTCCACTATTGACTATCTGTGTGACCTTGAACAAATCACCTTGCCTCTTTGGACCTCAGTTTTTTATCTGTAAAATGAGGAGGTTGAAATAGATGACCCATGAAGTCTCTTCCAACTCCAAACAAATGGATACAAATTTATGTTACACAACCTCAATTGGGTCCTCACTGCAGCAAGGTAATCCTTGTATACCCACCTGATTAGTTTGCTCTCCCACTCCCCACAGCAGCTATTCTAAATCTTTTCATTCCATAGCATCCCTTCTCCCTCCCTCCTTGATGCTGACTCTTTCAGGTTGGGACCTCTCTTCATACTTCACTGAAAAATTAAAGTCATTTTATATGAACTCCCTCTTCTCAACTCATAGCACTTGTTAACACCTTCCCTCATTACCCTCTACTTCCTCCTTGTCTCCCATGAAAAAGGGATTCTTCTTGTGGAGACAAATCCCTCTTGATCTCATCTCATCTCATCTCATCTTCTCCAGGAGATGACTGCCTTCTCTATAGTCTCCATTCTCATCCTCATTCTTTCCCTATATGCTGGCTCCTTTGCTCTCTACCAACATGTCCATTTCTTTCCCCATTCTTACAAAACTCTTACTTGACCCTACTACTCCATCTGCCCTCTGTTTCTTAGCTAAACTCCTTGAGAAAGCAAAACACATTTGCTTCCTGCTCTTCTTCTCAATTGACTCTAAACTCTCTAATCTGACTTCAACCTCATCACTGAAGAGAACTTATTCTTTCCAGAGTCACCAGTGATCTCTTAACGGCCCACTCTAATGGTCTTTTCTCAATCTTCATGCTTCTTGATCTTTCTTCAATTTTTGATATAAGTTCATCACCTCCTTCTGCATACTTGATCCTATCTGGGTTTTGGTAACTCTGTTCCTCCTGGTTCTTCTTCTACTTTTCTGATTATTCCTCCTCATTCTCTCTTGTTGGGCATTCATACAGGTCATACTAAGTATGGGGATCCCCCAAAGGCTCTGTCCTTAGCCTTGTATATTATTTTGCTTGGTGGATGTGTTCAATTATCATCTATATGCAAATGATTCATAGAGCTCTCTCTCTCTATATATATCCATTGCTATTCTCTTTCCTGAGATTCACTTTTGCATCACCAACTGCCTTTTGGATATCCTTGAGCTATATGCTCGGTAGACATCTCAAACTTCACAACAGAACTCATTATTTCACCCCCAGGCCCCACTTTCTGAACTTTTCCTGTTGAGGGCACAATCCTTCTCTCAGAACCTCAGGCTCCTAACCTCAGTGTCTTCCTCAAGATTGCTCTTGCACTCAGCCCACCTATGCAATCTGTTGCCAGGTTTGACCGTTTCTACCTTCACAATCTTTCTCACATATAAGGTGTCCCAAAAGGCTTAAGGCAGTTTTAAGCTTTAATAGTTCAAATAGCTGCATAACATCTTCTCCTTTCCCATAGACCCTCTACCCTGAAGCAAGTTCTCATCATCTCCTGCCTAGACAATTTGTAACTGCTTTCTGATTAGTCTCCTTTTTTCAGTTCTCCCCACTTGGTTGCCAAAGTGATTTCCCTCCAGTGCAGCACAGGTCTCCTGATGGCGGAGATATCCTCTCCCTCACCCCCACTCCCCACCTGATAAATTTAATTGGTCTACGATCAAATCTAAGAATCCTGTTTGGCCTTGAGATTTCTTCAAAACCTACTGCCTTCTGACCTTCCAGTCTGCTTCTACTTGACTTCCCTCCATGGAGTCTGTGAACCAGCAACAGTGACTATTCCTTAGACGTGACATTCCATCTCTAATCACCTTGCCTTTTCGCTGGCTGTCTTCCATGCCTGAAATGCTTCCTCCCAGCCTTGTGCTTGCCAGCTTTGGTTGACTTCCCTCAATACTTAGCTCAAATCGCACCTTTTTCAGGAGGACCTTCTCATTCCCCAGCCACAGCTTCTTAGCAATTACTGCCAGCTATCTGAGAGGACCTTTTGGCTACTCTGTATATGTTGTATTTTTACAGTTGCTCACATGTTGCCTCCCCCATTAAAATGTAAACTCTAGGGAAACCTAGTGGATTGAGAGCCAGGTAGACCTAGAGACAGGAGGTTCTGGGGTTAAATCTGGCCTCAGACACTTTACTTCCTAGCTGTGTGACCCTGGGTAAGTCACTGAACCCCCATTGCCTAGCCCTTGCCTGGAACCAATACAGAGTATTGATTCTAAGATAGAGGGTAAGGGTTTAAAAGAAAAAGGATGTAACTCCTTGAGGGCAGGCACAATCTTTTTTGCCTTTCTCTGTATGCCCACAGCTTCACACTGTAGATTTAAAAAATTAATATCCAATACTCCAAATATTATATTTATAAGATTTATTAAAATAAAAAAAACTAGAGTAAAACCTAACTCGACTACGATATCGAAGAAGAGAGGGAGGAGCTTCAGAAAACTTATAACCAATCACGTAACCACACAAACATGAGGATGCAGGGAAAGGGATGCTGGGAGATACAGAAGGAATTCTGGGGAACACAGTCCTGGGGTTCAAGATTTTTCAACTATACAACACAGTGCCTGGCATGCAGCAAACACTTAATAAATTTCTTGGCTGACCTACTGATTGACCAATTTGATCCAATTTTCACTCAATAGTTCCTATGTAGTAAATGTCTTGTGTTATTAAAAAAAATATATATATATATATATACACTCACCATTATGGGACATCCCCACAGCGAGGCACTTCTGAAACCTGCAGTACTGACATTTATTTCTACTCTTCTTATGGATCCGACAGTTCAGATCACACCGATCATAGATGAGTTTCAGACGAATTGTCCTTCGGAAGAAACCCTGCAAAGGGACAGAGAGAAGAGACACATATAAAGTGCCCCTGGGGGATGCCCGTGGGGGATGCCTGGTACAGTGGGTCACACACTGGCTAGCTTCAAGCCCACCACTAACTTGCTATGTGAATTTAGTCAAATGCCCATTTAGGTTAAAGAAAGCAAAGGGGGGAAAAAAGTCCAGGTTTGGGTTATGTGAGCAGGAGTCAGTCCCGAAACATAGCTCAGCCTCAGTTTCTCGAGCCCTAAAATAGGGCAGCTAGGTGGCCCCTTGGATATAGTGCTAGGTCTACAATCTCTAAGACTTGAGTCCGAGTCTGGCTCTAGATATCTGTTAGGTATGTGATTATGGGCCAGTCATTTAACCCTTCAACTGTAAAATTAAGATCATAAATAGCACTTATGTCCCAGGGTTGTTCAGGTACAATAGATAGAGCACTGATCTTGGAATCTGGAAGGCTCATCTCCCTGAGTTCAAATCTGGTCTCAGACACTTGAATAGTTGTGTGACTCTGGGCAAGGCATGTAACCTTGCTTTCCTCAGTTTCCTCATCTGTAAAATGATCTGGAGAAGAAAGTGGCAAACGACTCCAGTTTCATTGCCAAGAAAACCCCAAATGGCATCATGGAGAATTGGACACAACTGAAAATGACCAAACAACAACAACCTAGGGTTGTTGTGAGGCTCAAATGAGATGTTTGTAAACCATTTAACATAATGCCTGACATATAGTAGGTACTTAATAAATACTTGTTCCCTTCCTTCTCCCTACCAAAGTGAGATTATAATAGATGGACTACCAATCTCTCTGAGCTATTGTAAATATAAATGCATTAAATTAATGTGACCTGTTGCTATTACCTACAAAGTCTTGGCCTTAGTCGTTTAGTTGTTATTGTTATTTTTCATTTATAAAATGGTGGGTTGGATCAGATGTTTTCCAAGATCCTTCTAATTCTATGATTTCATGACTATGACCACATTCATCTGGTCACACAGGCCTAATGGATTCTAACTTGAGTCTCTGTTTGGTTTTCAGTCTGATCCGAGAAGAGTTCTGGATTCAATGTAATGAGAATAAACCACCATGTAATCAGTTTAACCTCCCTGCAAATCATTTCAGCCACAGGCCTCATCCTTCCCAACTGCATTGCGCGGTTTGGCAAGGTTAGAGTGGTTCCATCTGAAGCTGTGATCGGGACCAATAAAAATCCACATGTGGATAATTTTGAGGAATTCTTCACATTGCATAATTTCCTGCAGAAATTCATTTCATGTATTTATGCAGTTTAAGGAGGGCCCCGAGTTACTGTAGCCCACAGGCATAAGAGCATAAGAGAGAACAAGATTTAAGAATTGACAGAATTCCCTGGGAAACCTAGCGCTATCATGGAGACCAAAGCCAAGTTTCGGAGTGAAACCCCTGGAAACTTTCAGCAGCTCTGGGGTCAGGTGAGGCTGGACTAAGTGATCTCTAAAGACCTTTCCTCTTTTAAAATTTGATTAGTCTAGATCTCCATGCACTTGGTACAGTCCTGTGAGTTCATCGGTTTATGGAATGGCTGATGAAAAAAACCACATCCAATGAGGCAAAATGGAATAGTGACTCTCCTGAAACATATAGTCTTAAAGATTTCCTCACTGGAGGGTTAAGTGTCTTGCCCATAGTCAGATGACTAATATGTGGCCCTTGAACTCCAATCAACCAAGCAATGGATCAATAAATATTTATTTACTGGTGGAGTCCGAATGCAGATGGAAGCATGCCATTGTTCACTTAATTTCCTCCATGAATTTTTCTCTAGTGTAAGTGATATATGTCATTTTTCAGAACATAAAGAACATGGAAATATGTATTTCATGATAACACTTGTGCTACCTGTCATATCAAGGAAGGGGGCAAAATGTCAGAACATGTTTATTAAAAATTGTATCAACATGCAAAAAATGTTAAATTTTATAAGTATTTGGTAAACCTTATTTTCCAAGTGCATGTTTGTTTCTGGGGATGAGGACCTTGTATTATCTTGGGGAGAGATCATGTACACATAAGTAGAAGCAACATATATATATATATATATATATATATATATATATATATATATACAATAAAATGAAAGGCAATTTGGGGGAGGAGGTGGCAGTAATTGGGGGTGGTGGGAGTGGAAGGTGTTGGCTCAGGAAAAGCATTAATAGGAAGGAGCCAAAAATCCCACAGAATATTAGGAATCTGAATGATCCTGGAGAAAAAACCAAGAGAGGAATCTTGCAGCTTTTAACTAGCCAAGTTTATTTTCAAGTGATGACTTATAAGAATTATTTTTCCAAGTTGGGGCGATATGGTTGACAGATGAAGTCAGATGTTTCCAAAATACTGGGACAGTAAGGGTTGAATATATATGTTCATGTTCATATTATACATTGCTTACAGTTCTGTAAGAACTCTTTCTTCAGGGGCAGCGAGGTAGCACCATGGATAAAGCTCCAGGTCTGGAGTCAGGAGGAACTGGATTCAAAAGTGACCTCAAATACTTATGAGCTGGGTGATTCTAGGCAAGTTACTTAACCCCAACTGCCTACCTCTTAGAACTCTTCTGTCTTGGAATCAATATTTAGTATCGGTTCTTCAACTGTAAGATGGCAATCATAATAGCACCTGCCAGATAGGGTTGTTATGAGGATCAAATGAGATAATATTTGTAAAGCATTTAGCATGGTGCTTGGCACATAGTGGGTGCTTGACAAATCAATACATGTTTCCTTCTTTGCTCCATGTCATATTTGATTGCATAAATTAAAAAGAGGTGATCTCAGTTCAATTCAACAAACATTTTCGATACCCATCATTGGGCAAGGATAGAAAAATTAAATGAAACATATTGCTTAGGGTGGCTATAATTTAGTTGGGGCATGGAGGAAGGGGGGGGGAATAAGACAGATAACTATAACTTAAAATTTGATAGATACAGAGGAAAGGTCAGAAGATCTTCAATTTAGAGCTGGAAGGGAAATTATAGCCCATCTAGTCCAATCCTTTCATCTTACAATTCTTCATCTACAAAATGGAGATAACAGCACCTATCTCACAAGGTCATTGTAATAATTAAATGAGATCTTAGTTATAAAGTCCTTATAATGCAGTGCCCGGCACATAGGAAGCACTAAATGAATGTTACTTTTATTATTGTGATGGATCTTCCAAAAAGAATCACTCTAGGATTATTGTCAAATGAAAAGGGACTAGCTTTTTTCTGCTCAGCCCCAGAGGGCAGAACTAGGGACAATAGGTGAAAACTGAGGAGAGGCAGATTTGGGCTTGAGAAAAAGAGAAAAATCTTAATCTGAGTTATCCTAAAGTGGAATGGGCTTTAAGGGGATGGTTGAGTCCCCTTCATTGGAGGTCTTCAGGCAAAGCCAGGGATGACCAAAGAATTCCAGACTTTAGAGCTAGAAAGGATCACCTCAAAATGAACCAATCACAAAGGAGAATGCTCATTTCAACAAACTGAGAAGTGTTTATCATGCCTCCCCTGGAAGACATCCACCAGGACTTCTTGAGCCATTCCATTCCACTTTGGGGCACCTCTAGCCAGTGCTGTGCTGGAGAAAAGCCAACCCTGATCTTGAGAGCTGACAGTTAAATTTTTAGTGTGAGTATTTAAACTTCTAGAATCAGCAAATGCTACAAATTAGGGCTTGATTTATTGTTTTGCCTAGACTTAAGAAAGTGATGGAGAAGATATTAATAACAGATTAAACAAAAGTGAATTGTATCCAAACATAATGGACTTCTCTACTAGCAGTAATGCAATGATCCAGGACAATTCTGAGGGACTTATGAGAAAGAACACCATCCACATCCAGAGGAAGAACTGTGGGAGCAGAAATACAACTGCTTGATCACATGGGTCAATGGGGATATGATTGAGGATACAGACTCTAAACGATCATCCTAGTGCAAATATCTATAATATGGAAATAGGTCTTGATCAATGACAAATGTAAAACCCAGTGGAATTGTATGTCAGCTATGAGGGATTGGGAGGGGAAGAAGGGAGGGAAAGAACATGAATCATGTAATCATGGAAAAAATATTCTTAATTAATTAAAAATTTTCAATCAAAAATTATTTGCCCATGTTGACTTTTCTTTGCATTTATGCCAGCATGTACCTTAGCATATTGCACACAACAGATGCCACTTAGATGTTTACTAAATAAAAGAATGAATTAGATCTCTAAAAGAAAAAAAATATTGTATAATTTCATGACAAACTAATTGTTCTTCACTAGGATACATCTAGTCTTCTAGTGGTAAGTCAAATGGATTATGCATGTCTCCTGAAGGATTAAATTGGAAGTTGACTAGTATTCCCGTGGATATGTGGCAGATGGCAGTCATTTTTATATGTGTACAGAGAATGTTTACTATCTAATTTAATCATTGTTATTTATCTTGCCATTCGGTTTTAATCAAACGACTTGCTGCTGAAGACATCTCACTGGCATAGAGATGAATCAGTGGGGACTCCAGTTATGGTTCTGAGTAAATGAAGACCCAACAAGTACTCCCAATCTGGGTATGGCTAAGAGTGGGTGCTACATAAGTTTTAGCAAACAATTATAATGCTTTTTTTTTCTTTCAGTGGATAAAAGTAACTAATAACAGTGCTTCTTCTTTAAACTTTACATCTTTGGTTCTATTCAAACGCTATGTGCTCCCCCAAACCACAGGCTCACTGCGGGGCTGGTACTATGGTGCCATGGTGCTTAAGACCTCTGGTTTTCCAAGTACTAGGCTGTTGAAGCTTTACTATCTACACACACAAAAGTAATTATAGAAAAGTTAAACTCCAACTAGCCAGCCACACCCTTTCATTACTCTAAACTTCCTAGATGACCAAAATGGAATAATTCATGTAGACGGGTTGATCAGATTCTAGCGAGAGTTCATTTAAGTCATTCATTCAATAATGCTATAAACTTCAAGTCAATAAAAGCTGACGTTTACTTAATGAAGCCTTATATAATTCTTAGACTCTTAAGAATTAGAAAGGAGCTCAATGGCAACTTCATCCAGTCCATACCTGAAAAAAAAAATTGCCATTATAACTTCTTGATAAGTGGTCATCCAGCCTCTGCCCAAAGTTCTTCAGTGGGGGGATGTGGGGGGGGGAACTGACTACTAGCATCCTTCCATTCTACATTTGAATGGTTCTCATTGTTAGGAGGTTTCTTCCTGACATCAAAAATTATTCAACCCCTCTCTATCTTCCAGGGCAGTTAGTTTGCACAGCATACAAAGTGATGGGCTTGGATTCAGGAAGGCATCTTCCTGAGATCAAATCCAGCCTCAGATACTTACTAGTTGTATGACCCTGGACAAGTCACTTAACACTGTTTGCCTCCATTTCCTCATCTGTAAAATGGGCTGAAGAAGGAAATGGCGAACTATTCTAGTATCTTTGCCCAGAAAACCCCAACTGTGGTCACAGAAAAGTAGGACATGACCAGAATGTTTGAACAACAAAACTTTATCTTCTAACAATTGCTCTTAGTTCTTCCCTTTAGGACCAACTCTATTTTTACATGACTTTAGGTAGGATCACAGAACTTCAGTTTGGAGTAGCACAGTGTTGGACAATCAAACAATTTTTCAAACAATTTTGCTCTAAATATGAATCAATGACCCTGGAAGAGCTAAGGGAATCTGCATCCTATTTGTATGATACCAATAGAGAGCAATAAAGAGAAAAAGAAGACCAAATTAAAGAACTAAAGCAAAAACTTAAGGATGCCAATGAAACCATAAGAAGATTGTTCCTTTACAATAGTGAACAGAACAGTGGACTTACAGTGAGGAAGAACTGAATTCAAATCCAAATTCAGTCATTAGCTGTATTATTGTGGAAAAGTCTACTCTGCCATTCTAAGCTGGTTTTCTCATCTAGATGGAAAATGGGAATAATAAAAGTATCTGCCTTCTAGATACTGTTGTGAAGATTAAAGAAAACAATCCATGTAACAACCCTTTGTAAACCTTCAAGTCCTAGAGAAACCTGAGTCACAATTCTTCTTCTTCTTCTTCATTCTTACAGTAGGGCTAAGCTAATAGTTTAAATGTTCTTAAAAATCGAAACCAATTAAAACATCAATTTATATTCCTTTACAAAGTTAATTTCAAGGGGTCATTCTGTACGATAGAAGGTAACAGCTGGAAGGATCCTTAGAAACTATATAGTCCAATTCTCTCACTTCACAGTTGAATAAAGTGAGGCTTTACAAAATAATGTGCTTTGCTTAAAGTCATAAAACTAGCTAGTAGTGAGGTTAGAACTAGAACCCAATTTATTTGATGCCCGGTAATGTCAGCCTGATTGTTTAATGTTTAAGTTTTCAGTTTCTTTGTTTTTCTTTGCATAGAATATGCTTTTGATTTTTTTGTGGGGGGATGAAGAACAGGGGAAACAGCTTTATTCCACAGGGGGTTTATTCATATTCAGTTTGCTCCAAACACTGACAAGGGGTATATGTGCAAATCATTGTCTTTCTCTGAGTTATTCTATTCCAAGAATATTTCCATGAGTGATTGTTGCAAAAGAATGCACATACTGAAATGTAGCTGGATTGATACGCTTGTCAAACAAGGAGCCAGAAGATTACTTGTTTTAGACAGCTAAAATGGAGGTGAGATGGTTAGAATGAATATTAAACTTGGAAGGAAAAAAATAAAGTTTTTGTTCTGTATATTTCCCCCAATGGATGAATCAATGTTTTTATTCTTTGTAAAGCACTCAAAACTGAGAAAACAAGGTCTTTATGAAAAACATTTGCAACTAGGAAGACAAATGGCAAAACATAACTCCTTGGTGTGGGAAGTATGAACCTGTATTCAAATTCTGTCACTGTTTTCTCCCTGTATGACTTGGGTCAAATAATTTAATTTGTTTCCTCATCTAAAAAGTGAGGGCATTGGATTAGATGACTTCTGGGGTATCTTTCAGCTCAAAATCTATAATTCTATGATTCCTTTCCTTGCAGAATCCCTATATCCCATTCCAGTGCCAGGGATAAAAAAATGAAAATAAAAAAAGTTGAGTTTCAGATTTCAATGCAAAACCAAGACCAATGTGCTTATCCTGCATTTGAGAGATTAAGAAACTTCTAAATTCTTACTAAAAAAAATCTCTTTTCCTTTTTCTCTATATTGCTTCATTATTTTCTCTCTACTTAAATAAATATTTTAGCCATAATTATAACTACTGTTATGGGTCTGCCTAAAGATTTATTGATTGGAACTGGGAAAAAGACTATTATAGGTGACCATGTCAAGGTTTTCACTGAGCCATCCCCTGGAATGTGAATAGAGGAAAGAAATGATTGGCAAGGTCTTTGAAGAGCAAGACAAGAGAGGACGCCATTTTTACCTTGCAGCCTTCACAAGCATGCACTCCATAGTGGAACCCAGAAGCTTTATCCCCACAGACTCGGCATTCGATGGCCATAAGGGAGTTAGAAGACTCTTCATGAGGTTTATTGTAGAGCTGAGTTTTTTCAGAATAGTAAGGAGGGGATGGAGGTTCCACTTTGATAGCACCTGTGTTTGGAGGAACATTGAAAAGACCAAGTTTTTAATGGGAAGCAAATGCTTGAGTGGGTCACAGGCATTGGGGATCCCAAAGCCTAACATCAAAGTTAGGCTGAATGATAGGAATGGTGAAGGTGATCCTGCTGCAGATGGGTAATATCAGTCTTTTGTCACTCTACTAACATAGATTCCAGATTCAGTTAACCTGGAGGCAAGGAAGCTAGCCCTTATATAGGCTTTGAAGATTTGAAATTCCTGAGAATTGGACTTTGAACATTGAATGGAAGTGTGGGAGTGTTGCTCCGGAGAGTAACAATAGGTGATTGGGGAACTATAGTGCTGGGAAAGCACTAGGGACGGGGTTGAAATTGGGAATAAGTTAGAAGGTTCATGGCTAATCTTCAAATATATGAAAAATAGTCATAGGCAAAGGGGTTGGACTTATTCAACCCAGGCTCAGAAATTAGAAGTAGGATTAGTTCGAGTCCAGTAGAAGAAAGACATTCCGAACAATTAGATCTGTAGATCTGGTAGATCTACAAGTAGAATAATGGTTTCACCTAGTGATTTCCACATCACTGAAGGTGTTTAATGAGAAACTTGGATGTTCTAGTGGTTGGCAATTGCTGTTCAGCCATAAACTGGATTGCATGGCATCTGAAGTTCCTTAGAGTTCCAAGTTGTTTTTTTTTTTTTGATAAATCTTGATAAGATTTTGCTCTTTAGCTGTAGCTCTAAATCACACTAACCAAATAGATCTACTCCATGGGTTTCCCAGTGAGAATGGAGCAGGTGTGCTTGTCTTGGAGGGACATGAGACCAATCAGCTCCCAGCTGTTGCACTAGCTGAAATAATTTTAAAAAATGATTCTTCTAAGAGTCAGAGTTCCTCTAATGAGTAAGCAATTTATTGCCTTTTCACCAGTAGAAACAGGCCCATTAAATGGTAACCTTAAGATTTAACTAGATGCCCCACAGATAAATCTACCCAAGCATAAGCTCCTGAATTCTCACTAATTCCCTGAAGATGCTAAATTGATCTGAAATGAAAGAGCTGCCAGTTGCAGTCATGCCTTTGGAAATCTGGCCTATAAGATGTGTACATAAAGAAAAGTCAAGGAAATGTACTTCATTTTGAGAAGTCTATTCTAATAATATCCCAAAGTCAATTTGGAAAAAACTCAAGACCCAGCAACATCCCAACATCTTCTACATTTATATTTGTGTTGGAAATATAATTTAAATGAGACCTGTAGTATTTTTAGCACGAATACAGGGAAAATGGGCAACTTTACACAATATTAATAATAGGAAAAAGAAGATGTTGCTGGAATCTAGAATTGTTCATTTATTAACATCTAAATGAAGAAACTCAGAGGCTAGGTTCCCTTGAACTCAAATGCAACTAGATTTAAGGCCAAGGTTGCTACCAGTCAGAAGGATTAAAAAGGTATATGAAGGGAGTCTGAAAATTCAAGATAGATTTTAGGGCATAGCACAGTGCCTGGCACATAGAAGGTGCTTAATAAATGTTGATTGATTGATCTTAAGAGAATCTGAGAAAGTATGGCCTTAGTAAGTGTCAATGATTTCAAAAGTGAGGAATGAAGTTCTGACACCTTTATCTTCCATCTACTGTGGGAAGAAGGAGCTATAAACAGGTAAAGCATATTGGGAAGTATCCCTTATTTAGAGATTCATCTAAATTAACAATTCCTCTTTTAAAATGATAATCATATTTAAAAATCTGGAAAAGTTACATTAATCATATCTTCCTAATGGAGTTATCATCTTATCCAGACTTCTTTCCCTTCCAACTCTGAGCTGAGTTGACACTGGGAGTTCTGCTACTTGTTCTATTGTGTCTGTCTATGGACTATAAAATTCTAGCTACAGTCTAGTATAATTACCATCTGAGCAATGTGAAAAGTGGAAATAAAGTTCATACTTGGGCATTCTTGGAGTTTCAGGTCATATTTATAATCAGGAACCATTGGGTCAGCCCTTGTGAATGGAATGTCTTCATAATGTGGGGTGGAAATGCTGGAGAAGTCAACAGTGGTGAAGGGTTTGATGTCAAAGGAGTGGGAATGGTCATCCATGACAGACAGATCCACAGAGCTGATCCCAAAGTTGGTGGGCCAAAATGGCATCTCTGTGTCAACCATGGCAATGCCTAGAATCAAAAAGAAGAACAACAATAATAGGCATGAAGTTTAGAACCAAGACCTAGAGCAAAGCAGTGTACTGGTGAAATGGTTAATATTATGTTTAATCTTCTTTAGACAAACACAATAATAGAAGTCTCATCTACAGGAACCTGTTATCAATACAATTTCCCTTGTTTGAGCTGTAAGAAAAAGGAGCAACACCTTTATATTGTTGTCTCAGGACAATCTTGGAACAACAGTTCTCTGTACAGCATTTCACAAACAGCTTGCTCTCATTTAATTTAAGTGATTACAATTTCTCCCATTCCATCCAATGCCATGCATGAATATTGATAATAACAATCTTGTATCTAGAATCTCCTTTGGATTCTCAAAATTGAAGGTCCTAAATATATCTCCTCAGCTTGCAAAAGGTAGATTAGTGTAGTTTCTAATTTGATACCTATAATAGTCTTGAAGTGAGCATAATTTGCATTTTAATAAATTGAGTCATATTTTATTTGTATCATGGAGAAAGAATACTATTTAGATCTCCTCCTAAATAAATAAATACCTTTCAGGAACTCTTTTCCTAAGAGGGCTAGATTTGACTCAGTCAGTCAATAAAAATTTACTGAATTCTTTAAAATGGTCCAGACTAGAAACATGGAAAGGGGCCTGATTATCACAAATTTTCAATACCAAATGGAGTTTGATCCTGGAAGCAATAAGGAGATCCTGGATGTCACTGGTTGACTGAAAAAGGGAGAGAGAAATCCAGACAGACAGATAGAGACAAGAGACACAAGGAGACACAGAGAGAAAGAGGAATAAAGGGAATGAGAAAGAGAAAGCATGTATGAGAAAGAGAGGGGGGGGGGTAGAATCAACTGAATGCTTTATAAAGAGTCTAGTAGAGAACTGACTGGAGTGGGAAGAGACCTGAGGCAGAGAGCCCAGTTAGAAAGCTATTGCTATCACCCAGGTGAGAGGTGATGAGGACTTGAATGAGAGCGGCAGCTGTGTGAGTGGAAAGGAGGCATATGAGAGATATTGAGAAAAGAGAAATGACAAGATGTGATAATAGATTGGTTATGTGGGCTGAGTGAAAATGACGAGTTGATCATGGCACCTAGGAGCCTAGGTGACTAGAAGGATAGTGGTGCCCTTACCCTTGACAGTATTAGGGAAATTTAGAAGAGAAACCCAGAGTGTAATCCTGGCTACAATCCTTGTTTGAGCAGATTATTTTGAGTTTTCTCACCTGTAATATGGGGGCAATAATATTTACACCACTCAGCTTATCTGTTGGCTGTGAAGAAAGCACTTTGGGAATCTGAAAGCATTCTATAAATGGGAATTCTTATAACTCCCTAATATTTCTGCAATGTGGACTCTAGCTTTCACAAAAAGAAACACAAATGTAAGATCAGTTTCCTTTTAATGACTAATAATAATTGGTATTTTTTAGAACTTTAATGTTTGAGAAGCACTTTACATAGATTATTTCATTTCATCCTTACAACAACCCACTGAAGTAGGCGCTATTATCATTCCCATTTTACAGATGAGGAAATTTAGGCTTAGAGAGGTCAAGGGACTTGCTCCTGGGTCACATGGTTAAGTGGTTGAGGCAGGTTTTGAATTCAGATCTTCTATTCAAATTAAGCATTCTTTGCACTCTACCACCTGGCTGTCTCCTAAGTTCTGCCTTTCCTCCGACAAGTGGATCAAATATGGTAGACTGTTAGGGCGCATTGGAAACAGATGTCATGAGAATTGAGATTTCTTAAGAATAAAAATCTAGCCCTGCATTTTTCAAAGAAACTTCTCAGTGAAGCAATTGCTGCTCTTCCAATAGTCCTGGGATGCAATGCTATTTAAATAAGGCAGAACAGAGCTGCCTTCCAAAGTTTTCTGCTTGGGATATTGGATGACACATAGACTTCTAAGTCTCCGATGGGTAATCACTGCTGGGGAAGTAAAAAAAAAAACAGAGGTAGGCGTGATTCGGAGTATTTAATGTGGACTTGTGACCCACTCATTGCAGTCTGTTAGACTTTAAACCTTTATATAAGAGGAATCGGTCTGATTTGGTTTACTTGGAGCCAGCTCATACTATTCAGGAGTGCAGCCAAAGAATTCAGTCACTACAAACTTTAAATTTTAACTCTTTTATCAGATATCTCAGGGGGGAGCTGGGCTTTGGCACTCTGAAAATGAAGGAGGACTGACAGTGGAGGCGAAGAGGGCATGGGTGCTCAGGGGTGGCATTGCTAGTAGCTACAGAAGAGGACTGGGAAGAACAAGAGTGGGATGTCTCTACATAAAAGGCTCTTTCATAGCTGACCCCCACCCCCAGCAATATAGTAAAGCCCATGGATCTCTATTGAGATATTTTAAATGCCCTAAATAAGAATGTGGAATTACAAAGGAAGTCAATTAAATTGGAAGAGTTTTCCAAATTACAGCCCCGAGTATGTGGACCCCAGGTGAAGAATCTCTGCTCTACACTAAGTGGCAATGAACATATTCCTTGTGCTTCCTCAGCGGTGAAGAGGTTTAAGGGAGAGGAGGAAGTATTCCCTAATCTTGGCTGAGTAAAATCTCACATATCTGGCATCATCTGGACCGGTTAGGATCTAAACAGATAGGAAATCAGCCATAGACCCTTCTCCCATGGAATCAAAGAGGACACAACATCATGGTCTAGCAGGAAAGACAATCGAGTGCAGACAGAACCAGATCTAGAACCTTTGTCTAATACCTTGGATTCTGAACCTTGTTTTCACTAAGTACCTCTGTGACCTTCAACAAGTCCCTTCATTTTTCTGAGTCTTGGTCTTTCTTATCTGAAAACTGAGACAGATGGACTTGCTGATTTTTGCTTTAAATAGGCAGGATTCCTTGTTCCGCTCCCTATTCTGACTGATTTCAATCTCATGAGCAGAGGACCAGTTCTGAAAGGTTAGAGAAGAGTCAAACTAAAATAAGTTTGAATCAGGAGTCTTATGAAATAAACAAAGTGCCCAGTGAACATTTATTTAAAAGAGAGAGAGAGAGAGAGAAAGGAACTTTGAACATGCTACAGTGGTCCCAGGAGGGGATACTGGGCACTCACTCTGTTCACATGTCTGAATGTCTATACAAACAAGAACCCAAACAACCCCAAGTTATCTGGGTTACAGTGTAAACACTACAGGAAAGGGCAATGTGTGTTGGTGATGGCTTAAAGGTCATCTCTCTTTTTCTCAATGACATCCAGAGAAAAGTCAATCTTCTAAATGATGACATCAGACAATATCTCCTCTTTGAAAACTCATTTCCACAATGGAGCCTAAAGCTAAGAAACTCTAGACCATTCCAGTTCCTCTACCCATCTGCCTTCATTTCCTATATGTCTTCCTTCTACCGGTTTAATTCATTTTGTATTTTTGTATGTATGTATTTCAAGTCTTCAAAACAACAGTGATCTCGGGCTCAAGGAATAAGGACTTTCCCAGTGTGGATGAAAATGTTTTCATGCCGTTGTGGATGGTTTCATGAACATCAGGGTCAAATATGTTCATGGTCATGTTGAAAGTCAAGAAAAGGTGGAACCATTGTAAAACCTAAGCTTGTCATTTTGTCTTTGTACCAGGTCCTAGGCACAGTACATGACACTTGGTAAATGTAGCTGAGACTCAGAGCATAATAGAATTTTAAGTTAGGAAGAATATTGGAGATCATTTAGCCCAATCTGTCTAACCCTGATTAATTTGATGAGGAGACTTGAGACCTAGAGGGGTAAGGAATACAGCCAGTATCTGAATCCAGGGATTCTGACATCTGGACTCAGCCCTCTTCCCCTATGTAGATAGTGGAAGATGAGAAAAGATTAGATTAAAAACAATTCATTCATGTCCTCAAATCAGTTTTGTTTAGGGGGCTAGGGGGAAATTTGGATTTAAAAATGTTAAAAGATCAGACTTTTCTCTCTATCCCATCACAACCCCCATTCCCAAAGAATTAAAAAAAATTAGTCATTTTGTTCAAAAATTGTTCTTGTATTAGTTTTGGAGGGGGGAAAAGCACTGTCATACAGTATTTGTAACTAAAAGCAAAAAAAAATTTGTTTAAGAAGGCAGTCTGTGGAGATAAAAAGATGTTTTTGATGTTTTATAATTGTCATTAAAAATATCTGGCAAAAAAAAATCTAGATATTCACTCTCCAGTCCATATCCACTGTCTAGATAGTGGAAGAGGACTGAGTCCAGGCTCATAAGAACTTGGCTAGGACTTGTGTTTCATTGTCACAGTCTATGAGAAACTAAAGTCAACTTCATGCCATCCTAATAAGAATCAAGTTGATATTTACACATAAAATGTGAATTGGGGCAAAATTCCACCATCAATGTGTACTCTTAGTCTCTCAAACAGTCATAGGCGGTCTCTACATTAGATAAGAATACGATCCAACATAACAGTTTTGGCTTTGCTACATAGCTGAGAAAAGAAAATAGTCCACCCTCTGTTCCCTCTAAGAAATTCTTCCTAGATGGACATTTCCCTCCAATTGCCTTTTCACTCTTCTTCCTTCCCCATGCAGCCCTTCCTCTTTTCTCTGGGACATCCTGACCTAAACATATTACACCACGGACCACAGTTACTGAGAGGCACAGAGATTCCCTGGACATTTTTATTTTATTTTGATTTAGAGAAGGGTCCAAGGAGCCTGCTTCTAATTTGGTCTCTAGAAAACATAAGCTACTGGTTCTTGCCAAACTGTAAGTCGAGTAGGTGTTTTCTGTTACTCAGTGCAATTATCCATGAAAGGACAAATGAACAAAATATTTGCATGAATAACAGGCCCCTTTCTCAGGGACATGCAACCATGTCTCAACTCTCCAGCTGGGCTACACAGCCCTGTTGCATCAGGGCATTGCCCAGCATTTCACAACCTTTCAATGTGTTTCAAGCAGGGAGACTGAAAATAACCTTTTTTTTCTGCCTTGCAACGAAGGGTGTGGGTTTGTAACATTAATCTTAGACCACCAAATTTGGCCCTAAGCTATCTAATAGCCAACGAGCAGATTTTTTGCAAGATACGATTAATTTCCAGTAAAAACTAAAACAGATTCTCCAATCTGATAAGTACTATCATCATTTGTGAGAATTTGGGAATGGAGGTGGCAGGGGTGCAGGCAGGTGTAGAGAGGGGAAAAGAACAGTACATCAACTAGGAGATTAAGCCCCAGAATATCATGATTTTGCTCTTGTTTCTTTGTGGGAACAAACTAAAATATGATTCTTTTCTGAATTAAAGGTATTTTTCCAGAATCTTATATCTGTACCTAGTCCTTTTCTTCCATACTATTTTTATTTATTTTAAAATTTTTATTTAATTGATTAATTAAGAGACTCTTTCCATGGTTCCATGATTCATGTTCTTTCTCTCCCCTCCTTCCACCCCCCCCCATAGCCAATGTGCAATTCCACTGGGTTTTACATGTGCCACTGATCAAGATCTATTTCCATATTATTGATATTTGTACTAGCGTGATCACTTAAGAGTCTATGTCCCCAATCATATCCCCATTGAACCATGTGATCAAGCAGTTGTTTTTCTTCTGTTTCTACTCCTAAAATTCTTTCTCATAAGTCCCTCAGAATTGTCCTGGGTCACTGCATTGCTACTAGTAGAGAAGTCCATTACGTTTGATTGTACCACAATGTATCAGTCTCTGTGTACAATGTTTTCCTGGATCTGCTCCTTTCGCTCTGCATCACTTCCTGGAGGTTGTTCCAGTCTCCATGGAATTCCTCCACTTTATTATTCCTTTTAGCACAATAGTATTCCATCACCAACATATACCAGTTTGTTCAGCCATTCCCCAATTGAAGGGCATCCCCTCATTTTCCAATTTTTTGTGACCACAAAGAGTGCAGCTATGAATATTCTTGTACATGTCTTTTTCCTTATGATCTCTTTGGGGGTACAAACTCAGCAGTGCTCTGGCTGGATCAAAGCGCACAGTCTTTTAGTGCCTTTTGGGCATAGTTCCAAATTCCCCTCCAGAATGGTTGGATCAATTCACAACTCCACCAGCAATGCATTTATATCCTGACTTTGCCACATCCACTCCAGCATTCATTACTTTCCTTTGCTGTCATGTTAGCCAATCTGCTAGGTGTACTTTCATAGTATTAAAAGACACATTCTTAGTTAATTCTTTTGTTGATAAATTCAGGGTAATCTGTATTAGAAAGTATTGGGCAAAATGATGATTTGTTACAGGAGCAAGAATTGCATGCTAGAGAAAAAAAATAGCTGTGACTTCCACTTCCAAACCCAGGAGAAGTGACGTTAAGGAGCCACTTGTTCTTATCATTTTTCAATTAATAAGGAATCACTTATCCCACTAATTTTCAATCTCTATCATTTCCTGGCACACTCAAAATTGGTTTATGGAATAGTACTCATAGAGAGCACACTCATTTCTCCAACTCCAACTTATTCTAGCTTTATCCAAACCATTAACTGGCTCAGTACCAACTGTCCAGGTCCTCTCTCACGGTGTAAGTTGATACAAAGAGAATTCTAATGGAGTTCAGAGTTCTTAAAGTCTAGTCTTGTCAGCATTCATATGAGGAAATGGAAATTTCCCAAATAATGGTTCAAATTTAAACCCAAAATGTGAATATACCATGATATACTTCATAGCAAAATAAGGGTTAGCACCCAAGTTATTAGATCAGGGTTCAAGACTTGGCTTTGCCATCCATGAAGACCTCTTTTCTACTTTTCTTCCATCCTTATGTCCTATCAGTCCAGCTGCTAGCTTCTTATTCAAAGTCAACTTTCCCTCTACTGTATATTTATCTTCTATGTCTTGATTTAAGTTTGTTCCAACAGCCATGAAAGCAGTAGAAGAAGGTGCTGTGGAGCACTCAAAGCTTGGTTAGACATCGAAAGCACCAAGGTCATCACTGTAACCTGGGCCATCACTAGTCCTGACTTTTGTCTTGCCACTTGGACATTAATGAGTGGGGAAAAGAAAATGCCTAATGCCTTGGTGCAACAATGCCTCATTTAAATCCAATTCAATAAAAGGCAAGACCTCTCCAGTGGTATCATTAGTCTTCCTCAAAAATGAAGGCTGAACAACTGACTTATGTACACAGTGTCTTCCCCATTACAATATAAGCCCCTTGAGGGCAGAAACTGTTTTTTTGCTTTTTTATTTGTATCCCAGTGCTTAGCACAGTGCCTGGCACTTTTAAACTCCTGACTGGTCAATTACTTATACAGAGGAGTCTTCTGAATATAGCTTTTCCCCATGTATTCATATGACATGGATTCCAAATATCCCAGACACATAATTTACTACACATGAAAATAGAAATTAAACTAAAAATTATACCTTACAATTACATAATCTTATGAAGCGTATTGATACAAGTTATTATTTATTATTTTAAAATTTAAAAAAATTTAAAAATTGGATGTTAGATTGACCAAAATGCTCACGGAATGGTAGTATTCTGAATAATTGATCTTTCTGGTTAGTTGAGGGTTTTAAAATCTCTTTTCCTTCTTTAATAAGTACAGTACAATAGATTGCTGTCAAAGAGCCTTGTGTTCTACCTCCCACCTCCATGAATTCACACTGACTACTTCAATGTCAACAATGTACTTCTTCATTTTCTACCTCTAAATATATTCATCTTTCCTTAAATCTCAGCTCAAGTGGCATCTTCTATAATCTTTTCTTCTCCTTTCTCAAGTTAATTTGTATTTATTTTATCTGTGTATAGATTGTATTTCTCTCCCCCCACCCCGAAAATACAACATCGTAAGGGGCTTTTGGAGTTTTGCCTCAATATCCCTAGTGCCTTTTTGAATTATATTGAGTGAAGGCTGGGCAAATCATTTTATCACTGTTTGCTTCCGTTTCCTCAACTACAAAATGGGGATCATAATGGCACCTACCTGTCAGGGGTGTTGTAAGGATAAAATAATGCTTGTAAAGTGCTTTTTAAGTCTTAATTATTACAGGAATGCTGGCTATCAATCACAATCACCACCACTATGACCCCCATCATCCCCATTATTAGTTTATGCAAAATAAAAAGGTCCCCTTAAGGGAAGGCACACATTCCTTGGCCCCCAAAATCTCACAACTGAGTTGGAAAGATTAGACTAACATGAAACACTAATCACGAGCAGAGTCATAGTCACAGATGCCACAGAAATTCATGGGAGGCAGAAGGCAGGTGGCCTAGAGCCAGTGGAAGAGGAACACTAGAGAGGAGGAGGAAGGAGAAGAGAACAAGCATTTATTAGATGTCTTCTATGAGCCAGGTACTGTGCTAAGTACTTTACTAAAGTGATCTAATTTGACAGAGCCATTCAGACATGGAAGAGGCCTTAAGGAGAAGGATAATTAAATTTAAATATTAGGGAAGAGGGCATTCTAAGCAAGAGGGGAAATAGCAAGAACAAAGTCAATAAGAAAGAAAGCAGGCTTGATGAGCTGCAGTAATAGGGAGATCCATTTAGGAATCACCCCATTATGGTGACTGTGGAAATCGTGAGAATGAATAAAATGATTGAGAAAAGGTGTATTAAGAGAGAAGAGCAGAAGAGCTGGCCCTTGTGTACATTCAGTGGGGGCAGGGGTAGAGGGGAAACAAAGGAACCAGAAAGGTCTTCTCTTGACCTTTAGGTAGGATGGATACCAAAACCATTAAAGGTTCTGAGAAAAGGAACTTTCTCAATCTTCCTTGTTCATCCATTTTAGGGTTAAACAACTTTAATTGTCCAAAAAATTAATTAGGCTTAAAGTAATTTTTAAAGAAAGCTTTATTGATGTTCTTTTAAAAAAAACCACTGTTCAATCCTGCTCCCCTGGAACTCTGTCTTATAATAAATAAGATAGTTAAGTAAAGAAGTAAATACATTTGCCATGTCAGAAAAGGTATGCTGCATTCTGCATATCAAATATGCCACCTCTCTTCCAAGAGGCAAGATCACCAATGGTCTTTTGCAATCCAGATTGGCTGTTGCGTTAATCAGAGTTCTGAAGTCTTTCAATTCTTCAGTGCGGTTATCCTGTAAATTGTTCTTCTGGTTCTACTAACTTCAAACTGCATCAGTTCAGAGAAACTTTCCCAAACCTACTCTAATTTCTGAGTTGCAGTTTATTCTCCCTTCCCCCTCTGTTCCCTAAACTGATTATCATCCTTTGCATATTTGCCCTTTGCCATATACTGTTGGGTCCTTGAAGACTGTTATTAAGCTATCATTCAACCACTCTAAATATGGAATAGCTAAAGCCAAGAAATTATGTTGGTTGGGAAAAAAACAACAACCACCAAGGAGGAATATTTCAAGTTTTCTAAGTCCTTTGGGAAAGCAGTGAGTTCAGAGCTGGCTCCCTTAACTGCTAACTTTAAGTGCCTTGAAAAATTAACAGGTAAATCCCTGAGTCTTCTATTCAGAAGAAACAAAAATATTCTGAGTCTCTTTTTACAGGTCTCATAAAGGGAATCACATGCAAATAATGGGAAAGCAGAGTTATTTTTCATTTGTACATTTTTTAAGAAAAGAAAGGAAAAATCCAACTATTCTTGAACAAGAGTAATCTAACAATTTATTCAAAGAAATTCACTTCTTATTTTTCTTTTTTCATTTCCTTTTTCAATGACAGAGGTTTTCATGAATTTTAATAATGATAATAATCCTTAATACATTCATAGAATTCTTTGGAGTATCAATCTTCCTTCTACAATATAAGAATAGAACAATTTCATACTCTTTTCCATTTGCAATATCATAAAGCTCAGAAAACTAAATTTTTTGGTTCTGCAGCTTGATTTCCCCTATGTGTACTTCTGAGTTTGGCTCCGGCAAGAGCCAAAGAATTCCAGTGCACATTCATGTATTCATTTCTTTCCATTAAATCAGAAGGTACTCACTGAAAAACCTCAAATTTGATTTTCTTCAGGGCTTACTGAATGTTTCCCAGATCATGACTCTGTTTTTATGCTTCCTTTGACTGCAGTTCATTTGGCCTAGGCCACACCTTGGCATGAGTTGCCTGCCAGTCTCTGTGTTGATAACTTGCACAACTCAATCCTGGGGCCTTAAAAAAACCCAAAGATTAGAGGATAATGCCTTCATGCATGTTAATTTCTGCCTCCTTAGCTAGAACTTCATGCCATCTTTCCCATGACAGGCAAACTAGATTAAAGGCTGGTCCTCTTGCCAAAACTGACTTTCTGTATTTCTAAAGGAAGGGAATACAAATCACCTGGTAAGGAAAGAGGACTGACTGGGTGTCTGTGGAAGTAATTATTTGCTTTATCCCACTCTCCCTGTCCTTCTTTGCAAACACACTTACACTAAAAGAAAAGCAGGGCAGGAGATGTGTAAGAAGAAGTTGAGATGGTGCTATCCTTCACCATATCTGCCACATTGGTTTTCATTTGGTCATGGCGGAAGGGGAGGAAATGGAGAAAGAGGTACAGGAGAAGAGAAAAAGAGACCCTAGAATAGTTTGCACTGGCACAGAAATGGGGTAGTGGAATTAAAGTCATTGAAAATGGAACCAAAGATGGTTCTTTCTTGTTCTCTTCCACCACCTTAAGCATTAGCAAAGGCTTTGGGGAAGCTGGGAAGAGACAGTGAGAAGGAAATTGTGAATCAGACCTTTAAGAAAAGAAATGATCTGGCAGTTCTGGTGTGATGGCAGTCTCTTCGAATTAAGAAAAATGGTAGCTTTAATTTAAGCCAGATCTTTTGGCTTTTATGGGTAGATAGTTACCTTTTAGAGGACAATGTGCAGTAATATGTTTAACTTGGAGTTTAAATCAGAGTTTCTTAATATTTTTGTGTTATGGATGTTAGGCATTCTAGAGAAGCCAAAGACCCTTCTCAGAATGTTTTCAAATTCATATAGTAAAATACAGAAGATTACAAAGGAAGCCAAGTCCATCTATCAATCTATCTAAAACAAACAAAAAACCCAACAAGTCTATAGATCCCAGTTATAGAATTCCTGTTCTAATTGTTAACACCTATATCAAGTCTTCACTTGGATCATCCAACAGTGTTTTGAGGTGCTTCATTGGCACCGAATAAGTTCAGAGGGTTACATCCTTCCAATGGACAAATTCAGTGGTATCACTGTCTGTTCTTCATGTAAACATATTAGCCTCCTTTAGAAATCTTTCCCCAAGAGGTATAAACACAAATGAATGATAGCCTTGTCCCTTCCCTTCCTCCAAAGGGAAAGTTCCCTCATATTTTTTTTGGGGGGGGGTAACTTCTTGCTAGTAACATCAAAGCCTTCAAAGGGCTTTATCTTCATGGACCATACATTTCCTTTTTATCTCTTGCCAGTATTCCTCCTGCCACACTACATATTTGGTCCATCTGGCAAAAATCAATCAAGAATCTGGCCCCAGACAGTTCCTAGCTATGTGACCCTGGGCAAGTCACTTAACCCCAATTGCCTAGCCCTCACCCCTCTTTTTCCTTAGAACTGACTTCATATCAATTCCAAGAGAAAGGGATTAAAAAATAATCAATGAAGAAATTGAGATCTTATTATATGCAAGGCACTGTGGGAGGTCCCTTAGGAGGCTATGAAGAAGCACAAGCAGTTTAGAACCTAGTTGGAGAAACAGAATGAAAATAAATGTGAGTGAAAAAAACAGTACAAGGTTGCAAATGCATTAAAAATAAATGGTAGAACAGGATTCCAAGGAGGGAGTGATCGCTGCAGATGGAAGGACTGAACTGGGTCTTTGGAAAGGTGGAGGAGATTTGAGTAGAAAAATCATTGTACCATACTTAAATGAATTTGTGATCTTATTGATTCAGAAGTTCCCTCCAACAATTCCAGAGCTTAGCAAAGTGCCTAGTCCACAGAAAGTGCTTGACAAATATTTACTGACTATTCAATGTCTGACAGTGAGGAACACAATCCATCCATGCCTGCCCACCCTTTCCCTTTCCCAATCCCTCTTAACTTGGATGCCTTCAATTGGGTGGTTGTTCTTATTTATCCTTCAAATACAACTTAATCGTATGTAGTTGCTTGCATGTCATCTCCCACATTAAGCTATGAACTCTTAAGGGCAGGGTCTCGCTTTTGTTTTTCTTTGTATTCCCAACACTTAGCATAGTGTCTTGGCAAACAGCAGGTGCTTAATAAAAGCTTAGAGACTAATTCTAAGCCCCCTTTTGGTTGTTAGTGTGCACTCTCATGTTGACCAGTGGCCAGAAATGAACAGTGACTGAAATCCTTCTCTTGTGCCTCATTGTGGTATGAAGGTGACCCTGAGATTTTGAAGATTTTGCTGGTGTAAAAGAAGTGTTGGCAAACCCTACTAAGTTAGACAAACTTGAAAGAGGGATCTGGCAAAATATTGTTGTCTATTGTCAGAGGAGCGGTCTAACTAAAGATCCAAGAAACTCACGAGTGCGAGGTTAGCCATAGGGTGATGAATTTTTTTTGGACCTGGGGATAAAGATAGTCATAAACACTAGGAATCAGAAGACAGGTGTGCTCTCTGGTTATGGAGCATCTACATGGACAAAATTCTGGATCTTCAAAGTAATTACTCTCAGGACAAGAAACTTAGAGCTGGAAGGGACTCCAGAGGAAATTTAGTTGAATTCCTTTATTTTATAGATGGAGAATCAAGGGAAGTTATTTGACATGCTAAAATTAATTCCAATAGGTAATGAGAGGCAGAATTTGAACTAATGACCTCTAATTCAAGAGCTAGTACCCTTTCCATGGCCCGAGACTGTTTTCCCAGCATCACCTTCTCTTGTTGTCTGATGTAGTGCAATGAAATGTGTCCCTTTTCTCTTCTTCCTCAAAAGGATTTTAGGAAGAATTTTTTCATCTAATGAAAGATAAACACAGCATTCTTTTTATAGCAGGGATGGATGACCAATGAGCCATTTCCTTTTTCCCTTTTGGTTCTACCTTTATGACCAACAGCCCATGTTTAGGTGATGAGTATTCTGCGGCTAGAAATTAAGTGCAGGGCAACAAAATCCGGGAGCATTTTTTCCCCTCTCTGTGTAGATCTAAGTAACCACACTGGCCTTCATCCACCTCATTTAATCAGTCAATAAATAGACAGCAAGCATGGGGCATCTGTAACACATTCAACACTTAACTAGGCACCATGGCTAGAAAGTGTATGAAACATAGAACTGAGTTATAAAAAGACTAAGCAATAACAACAATAATAATGAAGACCGGCATCTAGAAAACCCTTTACGGTTTGCAAAGTACTTTACAAATATCCTCCCATTGTATCATGACAATGATCCTGGGAGGTAGGTACTCTCATTGCTTCATTTTCCAATGAACAAACTTAGTCATGTAGAGGTTGAGTGACTTCTCCAGGTTGGCAAGGGTATGAAGCTGCATTTAAACTTAAATCTTCCTGACTCCACAACCAGAGCTCCGTCTACCTGGCCACTAACAAAACGATCAAAGACCAATATAAGGTTGCTAATTAAACAACGAAATGTGTAAAGATGTAGAACAGACTGCAAGTGCTGTGGTTACAAAATGACCATTCCCATTAGGTTTTCTGAGGCTGTGTGGCTTTTAAGAAAAGAAAAACCTATACTGTTTTTTTAGACCCTCACCTTCTGTCTTAGAATTGATACTAAGTATTGGTAAGTATATGGACTAGGCAACTGGAGTTAAGCCACTTGTCTAGGATCCCACAGTTAGGAAGTGTCTGAAACCAGATTTGAACCCAGGACCTTCCAACTCTAGGCCTGGCGCTCTATTCATTTAGCCATCTAGCTGCCCCAGAATTGATACTTTTAATGAAGTTTCTCACAAGGAATAAGATCCTCTGTCCAAGCACTGGTTTTGATTTTTCCTTTGCAAAGAACTAGAAATTGAAGGGATGCCATCAATGGGGGAATGACTAAACAAGTTGGGACATATGATTGTGATGGAATACTAATGCCTTGTAAGAAATGACAAACTGGTTAATGAAAAAAAAAAACCACGGAAAGCCCTGTATGAAATCATAAAAAGTGAAATGAACAGAACCAACGGAACATGGTATGCAGCAACAGAAATTTGTTTGAAGAATGACTTCTATATATTCGCCTCCAGAGAAAGAACTGATAAATAAAAAAAGTAAGACATGATTTTATATATACCTCTATCTTTTTGTCAACTTCTCTAATTGGGGGGAGGGAGGGAGTTGTCTGGGTATTTAATGCAACAATAAATAAATATATTTAAATTTTAAAAATGGAAGACAGTGGATATGAAATTTGGAGGAAAAGATGGAGTCCAATTAAGGCTGCAGGAATCAAAGAAATCTTGGGATTTGAGATGGACATCGAATTATAGGAAGAACTTAGACGACTGGAGAGGTAAAGGAAAAACATTAGGTATGAGCAAGGGCATGTGTTTGGATGGATCTTGGGCTAGGGAAGCGATACATTTGGCTTTCGAGAGCAGAAGAGGTGATTTAAAGGAGTGACAAGAAATAAGATGCCATAGGAAAGGTAGAACTACTGACATCCACAGAGTTGATCGATTTCCCAAGACATAGCACAATGGAGGTGCTCAATAAGGGGCAGTGTTTGAATAAGGTTTCTTTAGGAGGAATATATAGGAAGGCCTGGAAAAGGGAAGGAGGAAGGGGGAAGGAACCTGGACTTGGGCAGGTCAGCTTAGGAAGCTATTGCAGTAACCTACCATGAGGTACGAGGAATAATCCATGTGTAGGTAATTGACAGTTAACCATATTCAATTTGCTTTCTGGTGTAAATCATGAGTCCCACCTACCATTTGTGGGAACTGTGAGCATTGGAATCCTGGGCTGGCAATTCTTAGATCATATAAAAACCACACGGATATATAACTGAGAACTCTGGTAGCCATTTGGCCCAATTTTCAGGTCATCAGGGGTAGATGGCAGATGCAATCAGGTACAATTTCTGTATCTCCAACTTGGTGCAGGTGCAAAACTGCACCCACAAGAAGTGGTAATCTGGGGGCAGCTTAGAGATAACTTGGCTCTGTTTAAATGAATATGAATCACCCTTTACTGAAGAGGCTTCCATGACTGGGCGCTATTGTTCTAGGGAAGTCTGTGCTATGACCAAAGGGCATGTTCAGTACCTGACAACGGCTGAAAAGCAACACCAGAGGGTAGCCTAATCAGAGATGAAGACAGAAATTTCTGGAACATTCTGTTGCCTTCACTGCCCAAATAACCAAGCTTTCTCTTTCATGGAAAAGAATAAGCCCTCTTTCCTTTCCCCCCTTCCACGTGCCATGCAGATTCCTAAGTTAAATGGGGGAAATACTATAAAATCCCTACTATAGAGGCTGACCAAAATATGACTTCCTTGACCATAAAGCTCGGTAACAGGTATGTGCAAATCACCTTCTATCAGGAACCCATATTTGACACGCAAACAAGCATGGCATTTTGGGGGGTGGGGGTCCCATCCTGTGGGAACTAGAGGGAACTGCCAGGTAAGGAAATTCCCTCTTTCAATGCAGTCAGCACCTGTTCTACAGAGGCTTGCCCAAGGTACTGAGAGGGAAGTGATAGTTCGAGAGAGGCGAATTTCAAACTCAGCTCCTCCTCACTCCAAGGCTCTCCATCCACCAGACTGGGCCACCTCTCTAATGTTCATTTCTCTTTCAATTCCAGTCCTGAAGGGTCGTAGAAAGAAACAAAGATGGAAAAGGAAATGGTCTTCCTAGAAGAATCCTAGACAAATGCTGTCTGTTCTATACTCTAAAGTCTCAAAACACAGTTAAATAATTAAATAATTTTTAGAATCGACTTGTGAATCCTAGTAATGTAGTACTTAGAAGTTACAGAGCACTTTTTTCATAATACTTGTAAATTGTATACATTATCTCTGTAAAAAAAAAAGCTAGCTGGTGTGATACTTAGAAGACTTGATCTTTCAAAGCTGACTTCAGACATATATAAGATGTATGACTTTGGGCAAGTCACTTCATCTCTGCCTTGGTTTCCCCAAGTGTAAATGGGGAAAGTAATGAGACTTACCTCTAGAGTTGTTGAGGATAAAAAGTTATATTTTTAGTGTGCTTTGCAAAACTTAAGGTGTTATATTTTTAAATGAGGAAATGGCAACTCAAAGAGGTGACATGATTTGCTATAATTATGCAGTGAATAAGTGTCAGCCAGGTCTCCTATCTCCAAGTTCACTGTTCTTTCTAAAAGGTCAACTGGTCCAATTCCATCATGTGAAGCTCTATCTTCCATTAGGTGTTCTTGTCTAATTTTCCAATTTGGTCAGTACTTAAGTGGAAATGAAACTGGGTTTGCCAACTGGTGGTATAGGATGATCTCAAGAGTCTGAAATCGTTTTCTCTGAAAAATAATGGTGCAAGACTGGGCATGAGGGGAGATTAAAGGAATCGGAAATAGGATTTTTTTCTTTCTTGCCAATTGCTTCTTTGCATTCTGGACCAATCCTGTTCTTCCCTGACCACTGACTCCATTTTCATTGGCACAGTTGCTATCACTAGAGAAGGGGCTAGGAGAGGGGGTGGGAAGGAAACCAGGGGTGAACCGAAAGAGGAGAGTAAGGAGTCAAGAAGACAGGGATTTGTTAGGAAAGTCACACAATGGCTGGGCCTCACTTCCTTCATCTATAAAATGATGAAGTAGGATCCCTCCTATTTAAAGAAATTCTCTATGCAATAATTTTAATCATTAGGGAGAGGGTGAAAGATTTTATTATTTTATTTTTTAATTTTTTTTAAATTTTAACTATTTTTCCATGGTTACATGATTCATGTTGTTTCCCACCTTTTTCTCCCCCATCCTGGAGTTGAAAAGCAATTGCACTGGGTTATACATGTGTTGTCACTTGACCCTCTTTCCATATTATTCATTTTTGTAATAGAGTAATCTTTTAAAACCAAAACCCCAAATCATATGCTCATATAAACAAGTGATATAACATATGTTTTTCTTCTGTTTCCACCCCTACAGTTCTTTCTCATAAATCCCTCAAGGTTGTCCTGGATCATTGCATTGCTATTAGTAGCAAAGTCGATTACACTGGATCGTTCTACAACGTTTCACTTTTGTGTATAATCTTCTCCTGGTTCTGCTCATTTTGCTCTGCATCAGTTCATGAAGCCCTTTCCATTTCCTATAGAAATTCTCCATTTCATCATTCCTTACAGCACAATAGCATTCCAGAGGGTGAGAAATTCTAGAGCCATTTCATGCAACATTTTTACTCCCGAGTGATGCTAAACTACTTGTAAAATGTCCCATGAATCTTCCTTACTGATTACTAAAGGTGGCAGAGAGAGAACATTAGTAGTCACTTGTGGAAGACATCTGAAAATCACAACTGGAACTACTGAACAAGAACAGTAAACTTTCTTTTTAAACCCCTTACCTCCCGTCTTAGAATCAATACTGTGTATTGGCTCCAAGGCAAAAGAATGGTAAGAGCTACCAATGGGGGTTATGAGATTTGCTCAAGGTCACAGCTAGGAAATGCCTGAGGCTAGATTTTAACCCAGGACCTCCCATCTCTAGAGCTGGCTCTCAACCCACTGAGCCACATGGCTATTCCCAATAGTGAACTTTTGAAGAGAAATAAAGAGATGTTATTACAAGGACAACTACTGAGCTGGTTAATAATCCTAAATCTAAATCATATCTCCCCTTCTCCTTCATATGCCATCACCTTGACCTGCCTACCCATAATGCTTCTAGGAAGAAAACCACTAGATGGCATAGTCATTATTATCTCCCACCTGGAATGTAGGCTCCTTAAGTTCAAGAATGGTGCCTTTCTCCTTTGGCTATATACCTCTCCTTCCATACCCAATCATCAAAGTACTCTACTTGGGCTTAATAAATGTTCCTTGAAAGAAGAAATGAAGTCAAGCCCAGCAGTTTTTAGGCAATATTAAAAGAAGAAGCTATTTCGCCAATAAAGAACCTAATTTTATGGATACATGATCATGACAATAGTAGGAGAATAACTAACTGCCCCTTAAGTAATCTAAGCTATAAAGATGATTTCATTTCTCTAAGTTAGAGATAGCTGTGGAATAGTAGATTGAGAACTGGCCTTCCAACATTGCAGTCAGAAAATAGAGATATATAGCCAAAGTCCAGGTTTTCTGACTAATAGTCACTAGCAGTTCTGGTGCTGGGGGCAAATGTGTCAAAATCCATGTGGGGTAGGAATGAAGAGGACAGGAAGAAGGGTGAACTGGGCTGGGGATTCAGGAAGGCCTTAGGATTCCATTTTGGCTAATGAGCAACCACATGCTTTGGGGCATGGAGCTTGGTGAGAGCAAGGCAAAACAGTAGTCATGGCACTTGACCTCTGGGGGAACTGGGAATGGAAGCTGCCACACTGAAGACACAAGCTAGTGGTATAGAGCCAAAAGAGTACTAAAAGGTGAAGGGATGGCAGGAAGAAGGTAAGACTTTGTACCCCTCTAAATGGTTGTACCCTAGAGAAAGCCCCAATTGTCCTATCCTAGTTGCAATTCTGATGAGAGTCAATCACAAGCCAGATCCAATTTAGACAAGCCACTGAGTTTATAATAGCAAGGACTTTATGGTCTATTTCTCCCAACAATTTAGAATCTTTTTTTTCAATTCTTACCATCTGTCGTAGACTTGAGATTCTATAATGGTTCTAAGACAGAAGAGTGGTAAGGGCAAGGCAATGGGAGTTCAGTGATTTGCCCAGGATCACACAGCTAGAAAGTGTCTGAAGCCACATTTGAACCTGTCTCTAAGTCTCTCTATCCACTGAGTCACCTCACTGCCCCCTCTGTAGAATCTTTTTAATTTTTGTGTTGGGATATACCAATAGCTTCTGATCTCTATTCCACCAAACACCTGGAAGAGTAAACGATTTAGTCCAACCTCCGAATGCTGCCAAGTATCCATCCCTGGTGCTATGTAGACATTCCCCTAGTATATTAAAAGAAAACAGCATCCAAGAGTGGCTTCCTGTCTCAGAGGAGTCTCTTAGTGGAAGCAGCCTCTGTGGCCCCCTTTATCATTCATCTTGGCTGGAAGGCATCTTTCTATTGCTCAACACTCTGGAGGATGAGTATATCATCAAGATTATCACCTGCCCTGGTGCAACAGTCTGAAATTTAGAAAATTCACACAGACCTGAATCTGGCACTAGATAGAGGCAAGAAGTGAGGGTTCTACTGACAGAAGCTTCTGCCTTTGCCTGCCCTTGCCAATTCTGACTTGTGGAAATGGCTTTGGATCCAGTACAAGGTTACTGAGGGTTGTTTGATATGTTTGTATTGATAAAAAGAAGAGAAACCCAAAATGCTGGAAACCAAGGGCAAACTAATGAGCTCTATAGTCATTGGGGCTATGTCTACACAGGCAAAGTGAAGTGTTGGCTAGTGAATGTTAGCTCTATAGCCCACAATCTGGACCCTGCAGACAAAAAAACCAAAACAAAGCATTTTAAGTTGATTAAATGGTGCGTTTTCTTGCCTGAATTAGCTTAGTATCTGCTAAAACTTGAATTACTACTTTGTCCCTATCCAACCTTGGCTCCAACCATTCTTCCCAGTGTCAAAGGTCATTATTGTCCCTCTCTCACACTCTACAATCCAGCCAAACTGGCCTTCTCTGTGCTCTTCACTCAGGACCTGATATCTCCAACCCCAAGCCTTTGCACTATTAGTGCTAAATGCCTAGCATGCCTTTGGTCCTTCTCGCTCCCTCAGAGGATCCTTCTTTCTTTAAGATGCAGCTGTGGCATATGATTGGGATGGAATACTATTGTGCCAGAAGAAATGATGAGCAGGCTAATTTATTAAAAACTTTAAAAAACCCAAACCCTTACCTTCTTCCTTAGAATCAGTCCTGGGTATCGGTTCCAAGGCAGAAGAACAGTAAAGTAAAATGAGGGTGAAGTGATTTGTCCAGGATCACACAGCTAGGAAGTATCTGAGTCAAGATTTTAGTCTGGGCTCCTGTCTCCAGGCCTGGCTCTCAATCCACTAAGCCATCTAGCTGTCCCTGAGCAGGTTAATTTTTTTAAAAATGGAAAGACTTACATGAAATTGTGAAGAGTGAAATGAGCAGAACCAAGAGGACATTATATACAGCAACAGAGATATTGTTAGAAGAATGACTTGTATATGTCCAGCTCCAGAGAAGGAAATGATAGATAGAATTAAGCAAGACTTAGTTTTATATATTCATATATCTTTGTGTCAAATGATGCCTTCTCTTGCTTGAGGAGGGAAGAAAGGGGAGGGAGATGTCATAATTTTAATGGAAAAAATAAATAAATTAAAATTAAAGAGAAAAAAGAAAAAAGAATGAGGTTCAGCTTCTCTCTTCTGTATAGTCTTCCCAATGCCCACCACTACTACTATCTCTCAAACTACTTTATGTGTAACAATCTCGTGTGTTTTTATTTGTTACCTTAATATTTTGATGAATATATTTTGATGATTTTTGATTGATTATGTAAAAGAAACCACCAGAGAATAGTGCAGACAGTTCATAACCAAGGACTAACTAGTATTTTCATTTTGAACAATTCTAATCTTTCAAACAAAATCCCCTCCTCCAAAACTCATAAATATCTTTCCAAGTGGATTAAAGATTTGAAAGAAAATTTAAACATGGAGTAAACGTAAGACATAAGAGATTAGCAGAGAATGAAAATAACTTAGATCACATAAATATCCCCCACCGTAAACAGTACTTGCCCTTAGTTAACCTAAAAGGAGTATTACATTGCATTCTAGACATATTCTTTGGAAACAGACAAAACTATCAAATTTTGACCTAAGAGCTATTTCACTGAATAGCCAGGACATCCTGCCCTAATGTGGGTTATGTTAACAACAGAGAAAAAATAGCAACAACTTAACTGGCTTGCAAAAATAGATTAAATACCATCATTTTCTATAAACTCATGAAAACACAATAGCTCCAGGGTAATGGTTTAAAGAAGGAATTGGCTGAAGTGACCACAATTCCTTGAAAGAATATCTTTTTTTCATAGAAGTGTTTTACAAAACATTTAAGCATTTTCCAGTAAATTCCTTTCCATTCCCAAATTTGTAATTACTACACCAATATGGTGGATACTCTGTAAAGTTAATTGGTTTCATATTTATTGTTTCTTCTTTTAACAACCAGGCTGCTTAACCCCATAATGTTTTTAGCTTTGCCATTTTTAAAGTGTGAGACTTACCACATGTGATATTTATTTTTATTTTTTATAACCCTTACCATCTGTCTTAGTATCAGTTCTAAAGGAAGAGTGAGAAGGCCTAGGTAATTGAAATTAAACGACTTTCCCTAATTCACACAGCTAGGAAGTGTCTGAGGTCAAATTTGAACCCAGGTCCTCCTGACTCTAGGCTTGGCACTCTATTTACTGTGTCAACCTAGTTGCTCCACATGTGATATTTACATGGAGGTTATGACCAAAAAAAAAAAAATAAGCTTGAGATGAGGATCTTTACAAGAATGAAATGGAGAAGCAGATATGATACATTTTTCAGGTTCCATTTAGAAATATATTGAAATGAATGAAAATGACCATAAAAAAAACACACAAGGTTCATTCATCAGAGATGTGTGTATGTGTGTATACTCACTACAAACAAAACAACAACAACAAAAAACAAAAGTTGTAGTCATCCTTTCAAAACAAATTATCTAAAGCCCTGAGCACCTTTTGGAACTGTGCACCCAGGCAAATGATCAAAATGAATAGTGGTCCTCTTAGATATAAATTCCTATTCATGCGTAAGTTCAGTAGGTGGAAGAGATTGATAAAGGGAGATAAAATAACAGCCAGTGCAAAGTCTTGGGGACATTTTAAGCTACTAAAGCTTAAAACAGCACACTAAGAATTTTGGAATACTCTGTATGGACCAGACTGGGTTTCATTTAGGATTGCTGAACACATTTCGCAGACACAGAACAGACCAATCATACAGTTCAATACTATAGTGAACATTGCTGGCTTCCAACCAATCACATTCGTATTTTTAAAAATAGGACAGAAGGACAAATCTCTTAACAGAACAAAAATGTTTCCCCACAGCCTTTTCCTGAAGAGTCAACTTTATCTTGTGAACTTTTTTCACCCTGTGCATCAGTAAGTGAATCTCTGTGTGTCATTAAGGGAATCTCCCTATGTTTTCCCTGATCTCTCTCTCTCTCTCTCTCTCTCTCTCTCTCTCTCTCTCTCTCTCTCTCTCTCTCTCTCTCTCTCTCTCTCACACACACACACACACACACACACACACAGAATGGGAGAGACTGTAAAATAGTGATTTCTTGGCTTTTTTCTTTAAATGATTAATTAGTTAAAAGAAAACCCAATTCTAAACCCTGAAGGAATAAAATAAATGGAAATACCACACATATAAGAAAGTAGTTCTTTGCATTCAGGAATAAAAGCAGAATGGAGTATGGTAAATTTCAAAGCCCAATCACTGGTTGAAGAGGATTGCCCAGTGCTGGAGAACCAGTTATTGACTGAAGACATTGTGTCATATTGTTGCCTGATGCTTTTGCAACTCTAGGGGCTATTACAGAGAAAACATTGCCACACTGTCTAGCCGCTGGTGACCCACATGCTGTCTAGTGAGGGAAGAGATCGAGATTCAGAATTCTCTAAATCAGGAGATAGTTCAATAGTCACTTGTTTCCTAAAAGGGGAAACTCTAGGTCCTTGTGTTACAAACTGCAAGATTAACTTAATTTTCAAGAAATCATAGTCTCCTGGAGCCAAAAGGGATGTATCAGTTGGGTGGAGTAGATCTTTAAGCTCTCAAACTCCTAACTATATGAGGCTTTTTCTAGATCTCCTTATTCAAATAGACATCTAACCTTAGTTTCTTTTCATTCTTTAAAAAAATTGTAAGGGATGTCTTTGTTTTATATCATCCTTACTTCCTAATGTAAGAGAGGAAAGCAGACTATTGTGCTGGCAGACCATCTTGAGTGGGGGAAAGGGCAGGAAGGAGAGAGAATTCCAGAGAAGGAACAGAGGAATTGAGAAGATCCAAACAGTTGAACTCACTTCTCTTTGGGAAGCCCACCAGGGAGGTTGATCTGAGCGAACCTCTGAGCCTGGAGCATCCTCCTGTGAAGCCAGACCCTAGTATCCAGTGAAGAGAAACCAGAGCGAATAGGACTTTGCCAGAAAGCCATTCACCACAAGAAGAATTCCTCTAAATCCCTCTAGACAGCCTTGAATTTGATATCATAGCTAGGACAGCTAGGAGTCAGGACAGCTGTCACAACTGACCCCAGAAGGCCAGGCAGGCAAAGCCTGACCTGCAGGATTTGGGGAGAAGGGGTTCAATTGTTATCTTTAGGGACTTCCTGTTTCCCACCTCCCCATTACCTTTTCCCTAGGGCTCATTTGCCCTACCTTTCAAGTGTTCCTTTAGAATAAATAGCTATTTTCTAGATCAAGTGTCTGCTTCATAGTATCTAAGAAGGGAGACTTGGAGTTTGGGGGGAGGAAAGTTGCATTCTCTCCTCAGAGAGGGAGAAGCTGGCTGTCCTGTACATTATTTCAACCAAGTCTCAGAGGGAACAGTAACCTGTGATTCTGAAGGCAACCAGAATGGGGTTTACTAGGGAAAGAGAGAGGGAAACCAATCTATCCCCCCTCTCTCCACCTCTTAGCTTCATTCCATCTATACCACACTCTGGGCCTGAATTCAGTGGTGGGAGACTCTATTTTTCTCCCTGCATTACAGAGGGCACCCCAGAATACAAAAGAATCCATCATCAATAGTCACTGACTGGCAGTTGGAAGAGACTATGTAAGGCAGCCATACATACAGATTCTAAAATAATTATATACAGGATAAAGGCAGACACCTTAATTCCTATATAACAAAAAAGAGAAAGAGGGATAGATATAGGAAAGAGATAATATGTTTCAAAAAGTGATATGGACTCTACTGGTGGTAGCCCTTTTAACACACTAGTAGTACTACTCTATATTTAGCACCATCACTAGCATAATCAATGATATGATAGAGGCAGAAGTCAGCATTACAAAATATTGGGATCAGCTATCACTAGAAATATCTACAAAATGGCTAACCCTCCCAGCTGGCTATGGTGCCATGGTAGTTCTCTGGCGATTATATAGCAACATCAAGAAGGGAATGAAGATAATTATGGGCAAAAAAATAATCAACAACAACATGGATAACAGACTAGAACTATTATTCTCCCAAATGACAACAATCACTGAGATGTGCCAGGAATTCACAATGAAGAAGAATGAGAAACTGGAGAAGGGAAAGGAGCTAGTTACAGGGGAGGATACTAAGGATGCTGATAATGACAAAGACAAATGCAAGGACACTGAGACACCTATTACAACAACTCTAACAGTGGGGGTGTGCACTGAGAAAATAATGGTGGACAAACAAACAAACATTGAGTCTGAGGAAGTCCCAGGGGCACAAAAGAGCATGCCTCTCAGGGATTATGCTATTTGCCCCAGACTCTGGCATTCTCCATATGAAGGTACATAAGTATTTTAGCATCCAGGACTTGGATTCCCTGAAATGGAGAATGCCAAAATTTTGCTCAGAACCATTCACATGTTTGAGGGAGCTGAAAAGAGTAAATTATATGACCCAAATTTCTAAGATGTAGAAATTTTACTGTCAGAACTATTTAGCCCCCAGGAACATGCACAATTTATTAAGAGTACAAGAGAGGATGATAACCTGACAAGCTGGCCAGGATATTATGAGGACTTTGATTTTTCCAGACCATTAAACGTGACATTTTTTAAAAAGACAAGAGAAGATTTGTTGGAGGTGATCAAAAGTTTTTGCAATAGACCAAATGCTTGTAGAAAATTTGATAGACTGAGACATGAGCAGACAGAGCATCCTTCTGTATACCTCGACAGGCTCATGGAAAACGCTAAGGCTATTTTGGGCTATACTCAGGATAGCCAAGAAGTCACCCCCTCTTTACACTAATATAGCCTTCCTCTCCTACTCAGAGAGTTTTCTTCTTATAATAAGAAATAAAAAGAAAATAGTTTGGGAAAACTAACAAATATAGGAAACAAATCCCACAGTATACACATTTTCCGCACCCACATAATTCCCAACTTTAACAAAAAAGGAAGAAAAGTGGTATCTTGTATCTTGTCTTAGGAGACAAGCTTTCAAACTCTAATGAATGTTTTTGGACAGGATTATAAATTGATATTTTAAATCCTATATGTAAATACGAAAACACTAGAGTGTTAAATATTAAAGAATAATTATTCTATTCCTCTATAGAGTTCAAAATGTCAAAAAAGTTCTATAGGGGCAGCGAGGTTTCTCAGTAGCTAGAGAATCAGTCCTGGATTCAAATCTGATCTCACACACTTCCTAGCTATATGACCCTGGGCAAGTCACTTAACCCCAATTGCCTAGCCCTTACTGCTCTTTTGCCTCAGAACCAATACTTAGTATTGGTTCTAAGACATAAGGTAAGAGTTTAAAAAAAAAATTCTACAAAATTAATTAGTTAAGGCACTGGAGATATGTTTCTGGATCAAATATTTTTGTGTGTCCTGTCAGAGTTGGCTTTGTAAAACTTGACTAAGTTGTATCAATCAATAAAAATGCAGCAGTGTTTCATCATCTGATGCTGAAATGAGAGATGTGATATAAAATCTGAATTCTTACTCTCGGAAAGGCTATGTGTTCCTAGGGGGGAAAAAAGGAAGGAAAGAAGAGAAAAGGAAAGAAAAAAGAATGAAAAAAAGAAGGAACGGAAAAAAGAAAGGAGGAAAGAAAGTTTTCTACACTAATAGGTTGGCAAGGAATTGTGGTCAGTTTTGTAATCAGGAAAAGCTGTCTTCTTGCTCAAGGCCTTTGCCCTTTTTGGCAAGGAAAAAAGCTCACTGTGCCAAGTTACTAATGTGGGAGCAGGCCTCCTCTTGTCCTATAAGTGGCCTAATAGGATTGCAGTGACTTGCTGATTTAAAAATATACCCCCACATAAGGCTACATATCAGATGGCAAAATATTTAAGACTTCGCAATATAGATCTCTTTGAATGGGTTAAATTGTATGCAACATTGCTCTGAATCGCACTTCATCTAGCACCCCCAACATAAATCTGGCTAATCTACACTGGGTGACACCATCATTCCTTCGGAGAGCCTAGTGAAAGTCTCCTATTCTAGAGAAGTAGTTTAGTGCGAAAACATTATTTCTTGGGCTTTAAACACAGAAGAAAGTGGAAGGTGTGCTCATTATATTGTTATTTCAAGCAAAACAACAACCTAAACAAGCCTCCAACCCCAGCAACAACAATAACAATAACAAAAACTCAACCTTTCTTTCTAGAGGTAACTCAAGTCAAAGCAAGTATCTGTTCTGTTCCAGTTACCCAGGTAATCAGAGCCACTTAGAACAACTCCCACCTGGAAATTGCTAGAAAGGAATTGCTCCTTTCCCATTGAGCATTCAGAAACCCACATATGTTCTAACGTGGGGTTAAGGTTTAACTTCTGAGTTGGTCTTGGGTTAGGAGGAGATTAAAGCTGTGCTTGCCAATATTTTGCCCATTATTTACATATGTACTCTTTCTATAGAATAATGGAAATATTATATGTAACACAATGTAATAACTACATATAGACTAACAAATTGGTTAGAACTGAAGCTTAATTAACCTACAGATATGCAAGTGCAAAGAGTATATGTATACCAGAAACAATGCATTTTCTTGGACAAGAAACTGGACATTATTACTAAAGACTTAGATATATCTGATCTTTGATTTTCTCATTTATGAAATGAGGGAACTGATAATCCAGTGGAACTGTTTGTCAGCTTCGGAAGGGGGAGGAAAGAGTGTGGGGGTGGGAAATCATGAATCATGTAACCATAGAAAAATATTCTAAATAAAAACATTTTTTTAAAAATGAGGGAACTGGATCATATCAGCTCTAAGGTTTTGAGTCTCATTATCCTTTTTTGCAGTTCTCAGTCTCATTACACTATATGATTATTCCTCAAATTTTATTATAAATGCTAAGATGTAACCTGAATTTATCATCAACTGCTTATTAAATGTGGATTGCTATGAGAAATGTGGAGGAATAAGGCATCCTGGAATTGGACCTATTATTAATATGCCCAGAAACATCTGAATATGTGAGAATTCACAATTATTCTTTGCCTACATTTTCTATCTACAAATTGAGTGTGAACCTATTTATCAACCTAAAGGCTTAAACGAGAAGATCTGCAAAACATGGAAAGACCTTTGTGCCAAGGTGATGAGTATGCCAGAACTGCATTTTATAGTTCTTGCTCTAGAAATTCTTAAGGAGGTTTGGATAAAGCCAGAATATAGCTCATTATAGTCATGTACATTCATCTTCCAATAGTAAGGTTCACATTCACAAACCCTATAAAGTACAGTCCTAGAAGGGACCTTTGAAATCAAGCAGACCAATCCCATCAATAAATTGATGAATAAACAGACACCAACAGCTCAAGAGATTGGCCTCTGTTAATAGTATATGAAATTGGGGGCAGCTGGGTGGCTCAGGGGATTGAAAGCCAGACCTAGAGACAGAAGGTCCTAGGTTCAAATCTGACCTCAGACACTTCCCAGCTGTGTGACCCTGGGCAAGTCACTTGACCCCCATTGCCTAGCCCTTACTGCTCTTCTGCCTTGGAGCCAATACACAGTATTGACTCCAAGACAGAAGGTAAGGGTTAAAAAAAAATAGTATATGAAATTAGTGGCAGAACCAGAATGTAAAACCCAGGTTTCCTTGACTCCCAGACCCACATTCTTCCCACCACATCATGTTGCTTGCCTTGTTCTCCCCCCACAGTGACCTATCTAGAAAGTGGGAGATGTGGATTTGGGCCCCCATTTTAGATGAGGAATTTGATGTTGTGATGGGTTCTGTGACATGTCCATGTGACATGGCTAAATAAGAGGTGGGATGTTAGTCACCTAAGGTCAAGCCAAAGATCTTTCTCTGCTCCAAGTCATGCTTTCTGTATGTTTTCTATTTCATTTGACCTTCACGAAGGTGCTACAAAGCAAGCATGGTAAAAGTTATTAGTGTTGTTTGATTAAAAGCAATTCCTTAACACCCTACATTTTTTATGTTGGCAAAGTCTAAGTAATAGTTATGAATACAAAAACATAAAGGGGGAGTTCCATTGGTACATGTGCTCTTGGAGCCCCAGGGTTTTGTCCAACATGTTCCATGTAGCTTAATGATTTGTAGTATAAGTTCTCTATCCTTCTCTCCTGTCCCAGAAGGAAACAGCCTAGAGAAAATTCAAGAAGGAAGACTCCTGGAAATTTACATAGCAGTGAGAAGGAATGGGGACTGTCCAAATTCTTACTGGGCTCTTTGAAAACCCCTGTGTCCCCCTGGGCACATCATTCTTCTTCCCACTGCCCCAGGCAAACTCTTTAAGACTACAATTTGTAGGACAGGACCCATCTTCATTGATAGAGAAAGTTTGCTCTCTGGAGGGGGAAAGTGAGTAAGAAGGGTGGGAAGGAAAGGAGGACAGAGAAGAGGAAAAAGACAGACGTTCAGAAGCCATCAAGTCCAACCTCATAGTTCATAGATAAGGAAACCAAAGCCCAGGGGGGATAAATAAAAAAATCCAAAGTCACATAGGTAATAATATCAGAGGCAAGATTTGAACTGTGGTTCCCTTAACTCCTGAGCCAGGAGCTTCTGACTCTCTGTCTCTGTCTTGTCTCTCAGTTTTATCTGTCTCTGTTTCTCTCTATCTCACAGTCTTGTCTCTGTTTCTTTCTGCCTTGTATCTCTTTGACTCTGTATCTCTCTCTTTCTCTCTCTCGTCTTTCTTTGACTGTCTATCTCTGTCTCTCTGCTTATTAATTTGTATCACACAATGTAGCTGCCTAAAGTAAGTAAACTTGCTCAGAACAATCCTAAGCAATATAGCCCATTAGGTGTATTTTTTTATTTTTTATTTAGATTTACTGGTTTTCTACAATGAAAGATTAGCTACCTGCCACACTGTTTCATGTGTCTTACAATCAGAAGATGAGAGAGACCCAAGGGACTGAGAACGCTGTCTGTTGTCTTCATGTTTCAACAGGAAAACTTCAATCCCCCATGGTGTACCTACTGATGTAGGCCAGCCATTTAGCTGCTAATGCCTGGAACAAATGCTGGGCTGTCTCTCCATCTCCCCAAGAGAGCTGTCTTTCTCCAGTACAAGGAGAATTGGCCCTCAACCTTAGCCTCCAGGAAGGGTTGCATCAGTCCAAGGTTTCTTCACATCCACTGACAGTGGGCTCAATGAATTCTAGGAGAAGAAATAAATCTACACTCTAGATGCAAATGCACCTACCAGCCAGCACCCACCAGTTGGACATTCCCACAGGAAGAGAGGGAAGAAGAAACTTGTTACGACCATGCCAATTTGGGTATCTTCTTGACTTGACTTTGGAGCTGCCAATTCTTGGGGCAAGAGCAGTCCTGAGGTGCTCTCTAAAACTGCTGTTCCTTCAGACTCTCCGAAGAGAAAGATAGTGATCGTTAGTGATTAATAGCCTTGGTGTCTATCATGCTTTGGTTAATTAGCACATGAAAGGTTCATGGTTTCATTGATGGCTCTCAGGATATGCTACACATTTTACCCCTAAATCAAGCTATAGAAAGTATTCTTTCCTCTCCTCCCATCTCCCAATTTAAGTTGCACAGCATTATAGAACATTCACTGAAGCAAGAACCAGAGGACTTGGGAGTCTAGTCCAGGTTCTGCCATTAATTAGCTATAAGACCTTGGACAAGTCATTTGATTCTGGTTCTATGGCTCCCTGTTTGACCCTGGGTAAGTCATTTCATTCCTTTAGGTGACTGCTTCTTCATCATTAAAATGAGTGTGTTGGACTAGATGACCTCTAATTTAACTGTAAGCTCTTAAACAACAGGGCTTTTTTTTTGGGGGGGGTCTATGTCCTTATTATGTGCCTGGCACATAGTAGACACTTGATGTATGCCTGCTATCTTGACTTGACTTGCATTATATCTCTATTAGCTCTATTGTCTTCTTTCTCTATCTCTGGTCCTATGGATGTGTATCTAAGCCTCAGGTTGCTTTATCTGTAAATGAAGGGGAATGTTGCCCATGTAAGGCTTCTTCTTGCTCTAATAATCAACATTTACCTCTATTCAAAGATATTTAACAAGGTGTCTTCAGTCGTTACAGGCAAAGTGACATGGGATTATTTATTTTATAGTTGAGTTTGTATCTCATGACCATGATTCTCTTTAACATCTGATTATTTAGGAAATTCCTTATATTCTAAAAATATTTAACAAAGATTTTTTGAGCACTTATGTTCAAGGCCCTGTGCTACGTACTTCGGGAGACACAAAGGGCAGTAAACCACCCTCCTTGCCCTCATAGATTAATTACGGGAATCACAGAATTTTGAGCTGGAATAGACCCAAGAAATTGTCTAGTTAAGCCTCCTCATTTTGCAAATGAGGAAGCAGGCTTCTGGAGAGATGAAATGATCCAAGCTCACACAGATAGTAAATGGACAAGCACATAAACAAACTCAGGTACCTAGACTCCAAATCTAGCACTCTCATCCTTAAGTGACCTTGCTTCCCTAGTAGGGGACATAACAGATTTACAGAAATAACTATAATGCAGGTGGCACAGTGGATGGGATAGAGTGCCAAGCCTGAAGTGTGGATGACTCTTTTTCATGAGTTCAAAATTGGCCCCAGATACTTACTGGCTGTGTGACCCTAGACAAGTCATTTAGCCCTATTTGCCTCAGTTTCCTCATCTGTAAAATAAACTGGAAAAGAAAACGGCAAGCCTCTCTAGTATCTCTGCCAAAAATACCCCAAATGAGGTCATGAAAAATGACTCAACAACAACAACAAAACTATAATACAAAGCAGATTATAAACACAAGGTGAGACAAGTTCCAAGTGCAAAATGCACTTCTGGTTGGGGGGAATATCAACTTCTGGTTGGGGGGAAATGTCAATGTTAAGAAGAAATACTTGTGAGAATGAAGAAAAGGCCAGAAGGAATCACCAGAAGGCAGGATGAGTTTGAAATTTACATGTTTATCATATATTTAAAAAGAAAAGCAGACTGTTCTTAATAGAAATCTCAGTTTCAATAATGACTCCATTCTATGCTGAAAATGGAAAGGATCATTTTTATTAGGAAGTTAAGCTTGTAATACATTAAAAAAAGAAATGGTTTTAGTATCAATAGCTAGCATTTATATAATGCCTTAACATTTGCAAAGTTCTGTACAAATATTTTATCCTACCCCAACCCTGGGTGCTGTTATTATCCTGCCCCTTTACAGATGAGGCAATCAAAGGTTATGTGACTTGCCTGAGTCCCACAGCAACTGTTTAAGTGTTTAAGGCTGGATTTGAACTTAGATCTTCCTGGCTCCAGCTGCAGCACTAACAAATACTCCCCTTAAGGGAATAGAGTAGAAGACAGACACAATATTTCCTAACTGTAATTTGGAGCTGAATACCTAATGTGAAAGGGGCAGCTGGTGTCACAATGGATAGACTCATTTTCACCAGGAAGACTCATTTTCCTGAGTTCAAACATGGCCTCAGGCACTAGCTCTGTGTGACTCTGGGCAAGTCACCTAACCCTATTTGCCTCAGTTTCCCTCATCTGTCAAATGTGAGCCAGAGAGGGAAATGGTAAGAAAACTGCCATGAAAACCCCAAAAGGGGTCAAAAAGAGTCAAGCATGACTAAGAAAAAGACTGAACTGAACCCAATATGAAATGAAATACCTAAAAATTAATTCTAAATGAAAACTTTCCTCATTTTAATGAATTAAAATAATAAATAAAAACAAAGAAAGGTGCAATCCTACCTGTAGTACCTGCCAGTAATACTGGAAAGAAAAATTAATTCTAGTCTAATCACTTCCTAGGGATTTACTGGAGCCATTTAAAATGATTTTTGAAGCAACTCTCCAAATAGACAACAATCCCCCCTAAAAAAAAAAAAACATACCAAATCATTTATCAAATGTTAACTCGTCTTTGCATATAACTCATGTTTTTATAGTACTCTATTGGCTTAAATATTTGAAGTGTTCCAGTGATTTTAGTTTCTAGTCTGATAAAGTAAACAGAACTATCGTGTCACCTAACCCTTATTTATGTTATGGGAGAACATTTTGTATTTAGGCCTCTTTCTAGCTGGCTTCATCAATCTTCCAAGAAGACAAATTCCACCCAGACCTGTTATGTCCCCATCATGGCCGCAGTGAGTTAGTTACATTGTGAAATCTACAAATGTTTTATAGAAGGGTGACCTCAGTCACAGGGCTGAAAATTGGTTAGGTTTAATAAGAGAAAAAAGAATAACCTCAGTTCTAAAACTTATTATTATTATAATGAAGATTTAGTTTTGGGATAGCTGGGTGGTAGAGTAGATAGAATGAGACCTAGAGATGGCAGGTTATGGGTTCAAATCTGGTCTCAGACACTTTAGCTGTGTGCTCCTGGGCAAGTCCCTTAACCCCAACTGCCTAGTCTTTACTGTTCTTTTGCTTTGGAACTGATACTTAGTATCAATTCTAAGACAGAAGGTAGGGAATTTTTTTTAATTAGTATTTAGAATTTATGGAATGAAAAAATATGGATCATTTGAAATTTATCAAAACATGACCATTAACTGGATTTTGAAAAATTGATTTAATTTGGTTAGCATGAGAGCATCTATACAATTATTCACATCTAGGATCAGAGATTTTAAAACTAGAATTCACTGATTCTAGCCCCTTCAGTTTACAGAAGTATAAAATGAGGCACAGGGAAGTTAAATGACTTGCTCCCTTCTCCCAAATGGCACACAGTAAGTATCTGAGGTATGATTTGAATACAGGTTTTTATGATTCTAGGTCTATTGCCCTCTCCATTATATCACACTATTTCCCTTAAAGTGAATGAATAACCTCTGAAAACACCATACTTTAAAGCAAGTTACAGCTCTCAAATTCATCTATTATTTGGAGATCAATTCAGGAATCTAGCTCTAGAAATAGATTTTTTTTCTTTCACATTCATGGGTCTTTTAACAAAACACTGTGGTACTTCTGATGAGAAATAACATATTTGAAAAGTATTGTTTCCTATAGTACCAGGTTAGGGTTTCTTTTTAATTAACATAGTTCACGTTGCTCCAAAAATAATGGAATTACTGTTTGGAATTTACCATTTCCTGTTTCTGATGCTTGTGCAATGCCTGGGTGGTAAGAATTCAAAACAAAGTAAGAAAATATTAGTGATTACTAAACAAGACTCCAAAAAAAATTGGTTTACAGTTTGTAGCTGTACTCTGTTTACAGTGAAGCTATTTGTTTCTTCGTATTCAAATTTTCACATCCTGAACGTGGTAGTTGCTTACCAAAATGGTTGAGGATGACAGTCCTTTGATAAAGCTGTCACTCAGGCATTAGAAAACTTCCCTTATTAACAGACTACTTACATATCTCCTTCAGGAATAAAAATGCACAAAGGTATTGTGGGAAAAGTGAATATGAAGATATAATGGTTATCAATTTTGAGTCTATCTCCTTAAGGACAAGGACTGGTTATTTTTTGGTTGTTGTTGTTATTATTGTTATTGTTTTTTTTTCTTTCTTTTCTGTGTATCTTCAGTCCTTACCAAAGTGACTAACACATTTTGTTCTTGTGTGACTATTTCAATCATGTCTGATTCTTCCTGATCCCATTTGGGTTTTTCTTGACAAAGATACTAGAATCGCTTGCCATTTCCTTCTCCAGTTCATTTTACAGATGAGGAAACTGAGGTAAATAGGGTTAAGTGGCTAGTCTAGGGTCACAAAGCTAGTAAGTATCTGAAGCCAGTTTTAAACTCGGGAAGAATCTTCCTGACTTCAGATTTAGCATTCAGTTTATTCCACCACCTACCTGCCCTCCTGACACATAGAAGGTGCTTAATAAATGCCAGTAGAATTGAAGACTACAATTGGCTATGAAAAAGATTTTCTGACACAGAATAGGTGATTATAGTGAAGGGTATAACACACACACATCTCACAAATGTGGAAAATTTGCCACCTTTTCATGATATCTGAACCCTGGGAAATTTGGAAACAAGCAACATATATTTCCCAACAAGCTTCATCAACCAGTCAGAGTTTCAGTTGAGTTGGTTCAATGCTGACACATAAAAGCAATTGATGGTCTCATTTAAAAAACAAAACAAAACCTATCCCTTTGAAGCCATGAGGTCATTACTGCAGTGAATCCCTACTTTTATCCTCAATATAATGTTTGGGAATTAACTTGTGATTCAGCAAGTCAACAAACATCCAACAGACCTGTATAGTGAGCTATTATCCTTATTGTAGCTGCTAAGAAGAAATGAGAATTGCTCATATTTATATGATGTTTCATTGAGATGAGGTAGGTAATTGGACTTGAAAAAAGAAATAAAAATAAATAAAGCCCTTTTCTTGGTGGTAGGAGGATGATCACAATTTTACAGATATGGAAATTGATATCTGAGAAATTAAAGAGCTTTACTCTTCCCTCCCCCCATCCCCAGTTTCACTTCAGTGTGTGGCTTACTATGTGCCAGGCACCCTGCTAGGCATACGAAGGCGAAAATATTTCGGAGTTCCTCATCCCAAGGAGCTTACACGCTGTACCCAACATCCTACAGCTATTAGTATCAAAGTTCAGATTTGAAATCTCCCATTTAACAGATGAAGAAACTCAAGTTCAGAAGGGTCAAATGATTGCCTAGTGAAAGATGGTACTTTCTAGTATGAGAAATTTGGTTCCATGTCTGGTGCTTTCCAGGAGGAGGACAGGTTTTCAATGTTCTAGGCTCTACATTCTAGAGCACATCCAGAAAAAAAAGTTCACAGATTTCCAGTAACAATCACAGTGGCCATGCTTTCTGGTTCCTGATGATATTTTGAGAGAGCAGATTTCACGATTACCTAAATAATTTCAGTTGAACTTTTTTTTAAGCGACTCAGAGGAAAGATGATGATTTTGTATTGCTTTAGGGAACAGGCTTCAAAAGCAATAACATTTGAAATCGTCCGCATTCAGAACACATACAATTTTGATCCATATTTATATATAAATTTCCCTACATACAATATTACATTTGCTGTTCACAATAGTAGCAGGTCTTTGCCCAGACTAAGACCTTTGCTTTCCTGAAGGTGGAATGCTTAAGAGAGATCATTTAGAAATCCAGACTCTAGACTTTCTCTGAGAAAGCTGCAGGATCGGCAAGATCGGCTCCTAAGAGCCAGTTGTCACAAGAAGGCACTTCTCACTACCAGGGGGATAAAAAAACCCAACTTACAAAACTGAGGGCACCTCTAGAAAGTTTACGGATGCCTTCCTTTCAGAAATAATTTTCTTGGGTTAACTCCCAAGCCATAAATGGATTTTCTTTTCTTTTTTTGGTGGCATTGCTTCTTAGAAAATGCAGCTTCTTGATCTGTTATTAATAATTATTTAAGACACAAGAGTTTCCTGTTAACAGTAACAGAAATGGTAGTGCACTGCCCACCTCAAATACTTAGCTTTGGAGAAAGAAAAGAGCTAATCCATACACATGGACTATTTTTGGCAGGCTTCACAATGAACATTCTGGTGGACTAATGAAGGCAGTTATCATTCATTCAATATTTTTTAAAAAATGAGGCTGCGAGAACAGGAATGTTAAAAAATGGACACCATAATATAAATATCACATATCACTTGCTGAATGGCATTTGTAGGCAGGGAGATACTCTTCATAATTCATAGGATCATTGATGTAGAGCAAGAAGGGTCTCTGAAGTCATCCATTTCAGTCCTTTTATTTTTACAGAGGGGGAAACTGAGATCCATGGAAGTTAAATCAATTCCTACATTCATGTAATAAAATGAACAGTAGAATAATGTACTGAATAAAATTCTGGACTTGGTGTCAGAAGGATCTGGGTTCAAATCTTGCCTCTGAAACTTACTCACTATGAAGCCATAAGCAAGCTGGTTAACTTCTCTGAACTTCAGTTTCCCCATCAGTAAAATGGAGACAATGATACTCAAAGTATTACCAATAATAATAATAATCATAGAGTTGTGAAGCAGAATGAAATAATGCATGCCACACCTTAAGGAACTTTTAAACACCAAATCAGTGTTCTTTTTTATTTTCCTCTTGAGAATTGTGACTTAATTTCTATCCTTTCTCTCTCTGTTCTACCCATTGAACTCCTTTTCAATTATTCATCCACATTAATCTCACACTATGCAAACAACGCTCAATTTTTTCTTCCACAGTCTTAATTAGCTGGAACTTCAGTTGTTTTGAGGGTGTAGTTTACTCCTGAAATCGTGGGACATAACTAGTCTCCCTTCAGTCCCGCATCAAGATTGGGTGGTAAATCAGCCCAGCCTGGGGAAGAAAGCCAGAAATTCCTGACAGGTTTGTGGGCTCCCTCCATCCCACCTTTGTTGTTTTTTATTTCTACAACTCAGAAGCTTTGCTGGAGGCATACTGCATTCCAGAAGGAAGGACACTAAATTAATGAATATTTATTTATGAAAATGAAGGGTCCTGTTTGTAAGGATCTCTGCTTACAGGTGCCATCAATTTCTGCGATCCATCTGTATGCCCTCATGCTCTTTCTTTCTACTCTCCATCATTGGCATTTTGATAACTGTTGTACACCGTCAGGTGAACAAACACCCCAAAAGGCCTCAAGTCACTCCCGGCAAACATACAAGGATCCCATACATTGAAATGAGTGGTGGGAAGAAGTCCAGATTGCCTAATTGATGCTGTGGTAAATTAACAGAATCCAAGAAGGTGGACATGCCAATAATCTCTACCAGGATCCAAAGAGTACATTTTCTTCCTCAGGCAGCAGATAGGCAAACAATGGGCCAGGTTCTCAGCCCAGGTAAATTTGTAGGAGAATTCCATTGTTTCCTTCATGTACTGCCTCAAGGGGGAAGTGTATGTTATCGGTGGGAGAACTTCCACAGAGAGCTACAGAGGATGAGAACATAGCCCTGGGCACATTCACCCTAGAAAGGAACTTCAGATAAACACTTAGGGAATTGTGCCTGCAAATGGGCTACAAGTTGGGACCAATATACATTACTGATCAAGGACTTACGGAAAAATATACATGCACCTAAAAGGAACTTTGGGAAGGAGAGCAAAGGAAATCTATCCCATTGTCCTCTAGGTGACAATATAAAAGAACAATGGATTTGGAATTTGGAGATTTGGAATCGATTCTTAACTTTGATAATTACTTAGAAAGGGCAACGGTTACAGTAGTTACATCTGAAGCTTGAAGTCTCAGGTTCAAATCCTAGCATGTGCCTCTTATTCATCTGTGTGACTTTAGGCATGAGCCCTAATAACTACTCTTGACGGTAAGCCTCCTTTTAACTCAAAATTTATTTTCTGATATTTCAAAGTCATACATTTTTCATTTAAAAAAATATAGCAGGAGCAGCTAGGTGGCTCAGTAATTAGAGAGCCAGCCTTGACACACCGTCCTGGGTTTAAATTTGGCACTTCCTAACTGCATGACCCTGGGCAAGTCACTTAACCCTAATTGCCTAACCTTTATGGCTATTCTGCCTTGGAACCAATATGCTGCATTGATTCTAAAGAGAAGGTAAGCGTTAAAAAAAAAAGAAATGCACACACAAAAAAAGTACAATCACAGTTTGTCTGAGGTTATCTCCTCCAACTTCTTTCACTGATAAGGAAAATGAGGCTGATGGCAAGTCACACAACTTGCTAGTGATGGAGTTCAAGGTGTATAGAAATTTTCTTGGTTGGGATTGATTTGAAAAGCAAAACCAGGGCATAGAAGGACAAGAAATACTTTTCCTAATGGATGACAAGAGAGCGTCACATCTAGCAAGATGGATTTTTCAGGTCTTGTGTAAACAAGATGCCAACAGATGTGAGATGAAACGTGCTTTGTACTGTAGCAGAAACAGCTTGGGATTTGAAGTCAAAACGCCAATTAGAGTCTTGCTATTCTATTTACTATACATGTGCCTGGGCAGGACACTTAATCTCTTTGACTCTCAGTTTTCTCATCTGTAAAGGGGAGTGGAGATGATGATATTTGCCTACCTGGGTCACTGGGTTCTTATGAAAATTAAATGAGAAAATATGTTTTAAATACTTTGTCTCCTGCAAAGGAGAGGCTGGAAAATGGTTACTGAACCAAAATCAAGATGTGAGATACAAATTCGTATTGGGGGAAAGTCCTAGATTGCTTGTTGGTAGACTTGGGTTCTAGATCTGGCTCTGCCATTATTAGCAACAACAGCAAACTCACCAGGCAACACATTATTGCAAAAGCAGCAAAAATTCTTCGTCAACAAATACCAAACAAGATTTGACCTGATGGCTATAATCGTACGTCATGAGTCTTCTGTTGACTAGTAAGTGGTAAATCCTCATACTACAGATGCAAACCTTGAAATGTCATTGAGAACTCAATCCAGAAACTCTCCTGAAACTGGTGTATTATCACAGACTCTGAACTATTTTCGCACAATGCCTGGGATAGAACATTGATTTATAAAAACAAACAAACAAGAATATTTATAATAAATGTTGCCATCCTAAAGACTCAAAAGTCTCTACTCTGTGTGGAATTAAAAGCTTTCAAAACACAGGGACCCAGTAAAAGAAATCAAAAGCATGTGGCAACAGGAGGAAGGCTGTAGTGTCCCTGCCAAATGTCTCCTACTGGGGCTGTCCCGAAGAATGCTTTTGCTGAATCTAGAGAAGACGAGCTTATATCTCAATACTCATTTAATGACCGAAAAAAGCAGTTATTTGGTCAGCTTTGCAATGGGCCATAAGACATTAAATTTAAAAGAAATGTGACTTGGTTCCAATGCTGTTTCTATCTAAACTCCATGGGAAAAGAGAAGATTAATAATAGTAATTATAGATCGCATTCATTTAGCACTTAAAGATTTACAAAGACCTATACACATATGACGTCATTTGCCCTTTATGGACCTCTGGAGTTCTCAGTTGCTCGAATTAATAAAATGAAGAGATTGGGTTAAACGGTTTCTAAGTACACTCACTTCCAGATTTGACATTCTATAGATTCTATCAATTTGGGACCTTAAGAGCTCTTCTAGACAAATGTAATGTCCAGGGAATACCAAACCTAATTTAACTTTTAAAGGTTCTCTATAATTATTTTTTCTCCCCAATTTGCAAATTCCATTTCTAGTTAGACTCTATTTACCCCGTCATCCTTGTCTTTTCTTGTTCCTCTCCTCTTCTTCACACTGTCCTTCTCTTTTATCTTTAAACTTGAAAAATTTGATAATGTCCCTTTATGTTCCTCACCCTCTCCCAGAGAATCACATTATATAACAAAGAAATTTTTTAAAGAAAAAAATTACAAATAATAATAATAATAAAACAACTAGCTAAACCAGTCAGAACCCTCCCATTTATCTCAGTTCTGTTCTTTGGGATCTAACCTAAAGCCTGACTCCTCCAATCATGCCAAGCCGCCAGGATCTCTCCTTTTAAAGAAATTCTCCTTGATTTATGGTAAATCCCATAAGCATACTCTAATGTTAATTTGTTCCTCAAAAACATAACAGTTGCTAAGACAATGTTACTAGGGGAGATAATTCTATGGGAACAACGTTTTAAAACAGGGAATGTGCCAAAATATGCTACAGCAGCATTTCTGAGATGATTCCCCTGGTTCATTGATGACAGCAATAGCAATGCTACCAAATGTCAGTGAGATAGCATCATCTGGGACATATCTGTTTAGAACTAATTGTTCTGCAAATGCTCAGGTTGATTCCCATATAAACTATTGTTTTTTTAGTTTAGTCTTACTCTTAGTGACTCTATTTGGGGTTTTCTTGGCAAAAACACTGGAGTGGTTTGCTATTTCCTTCTCCAGTTCATTTTATACATGAGGAAACTGAGGCAAACAGGGTTAAGTTACTTGCCCAGGGTCACACAGCTAGTAAATGTCTGAGGTCAGATATGAACTTGGATCTCCCCAACTCCAGATCCAGCATTTTTTTATGCCACCTAACTGCCATACACTGTTAGCATTATAGAACATGGCTTTTATTTCTGTGTCCCTGATAGGGGAATATGCAATCATACACATCAGCTATGTGCAGGCACTGTGCTAAGTGCTTTTCAAATAATATCTTATTTAATCACCAAGAGCAGAATGAGGCACTATAGAAATTGCAAAGAAGCAAATTTAAGTTTGCTATAAGGGGGAAAGTGGCCTAAAGGGCTGCTGTCTCTATCAGGAGGTGGCGGAGTCCTTCTCACTGGAGGTCCTCAAGTAGTGGGTGGATGACCATTTATTGGACATTTTAGTGTATTTTTTTCAGGTATTGGTTGGACTAGATCAGTGATGGTGAACCTTTTGGACACCACATGCCATGCCCTGACTCCCCAGAAACTGAGTGTCCCCCTTGCCCCAGACAGGAGTGGGAGAAAGCAAGGGAGTAGCCCAGGCACTCCACTCAGGGGAGGAATAAGTGCTCCCATTGGGTTCCTGGGTGGAGGAGTGGGTCATATGAGAAATGTCTTCAGGTGTGTGTAGAGAGGGGAAAGGGAGCAGGCCCCCTCCTGCACATGAGCCTTAGGATCACCAACATGGCTTTAGACCAACAAAGTTAAACTCAAATAGAAATTGGGGAAGGGCCACTGAACTGCACATGAAGATTCCTGCCAGCTGCATAGTGAATATCATCTACATTTTATTGTATTTTTGCCATTAAATATTTCCCAAATTTATATATATTTAAACTATATCATATCATATCATATATGATATGATATTATATTAATTATATATGATTTATATATATCTAAAACTTTACATCATATAATATGAATTATATATTTAAACTTTTATGTTATATTATATATAATACATATTATATATATTTAAACCTTTATTTTCTGTCTTGAAATCAATACTAAGTATTGATTTCAAGGCAGAACAATAGTAAGGACTAGGCAATTGGGATTAAGTGGTTTGTGCAGAGTCACACAGCTAGGAAGTGTCTGAATCCAGATTTGAACCCAGGACCTTCCATCTCGAGGCTTGGCCCTCTATTCACTGTACTACCTAGCTGCTTCTAAGGACATTGTTAAATGAGCATTTATCTTCTCTTGGAAAGCAACTTAGAAGTCATTTGATCCAAAGTCATAATTTAATAAATTGGGAAATTCAGAACTGGTACATTTATGTGACTTGACCAAGGTCACACAAGTCATAAATATCAGAACTTTGTCTTTTGACTCAAAAGTCAGCACTTCCCCTACTGCATCAGCTGATGCAGTAGGGGAAGGTGATGACCTTCCCTACTCTCTAGCCACCTTGGGATCTGGCCCTATTTTTTGGTACGTGGAAGCCTTGCTGTTTTTTATTCTCTCAGACTGTGTACACTGTGACCAGGACTGCAAAAGCATTATTCTGTAATTTAATAAGTGAAGGGCTTAATTTAAAATACATTTATTTGGAAAGTTAATCATATGAATGTACATGTAGAAAATGATCATGAAGAATTGACCCCCTGGCCCTATGGTCAAAACCTTAAAGGGAAAAATATCAAGATCAAATCTTTTTACGGAAATCAAAGGATATTATGGGTATCCCAACAGAACTACTTGGTTACATGCTTTATATTTTTGTAAACATACCATATGTCTTCTTTTGAAAACCCTTACCATTTGTCTTGGAATTAATGCTGAGTATTGATTCTAAGAGAGAAGAGTGGTAAGGTTTAGGCAGATGGTGCTAAGTGACTTGCCCAGGGTTACACAGTAGGAATTAGATGAGGTCAAATTTGAACCCAGACCTGGCTTTTCTTACTGATCCATGTAGTTACCCCCTATATTATGCTTCTTTTAAAAAATAGTGTTGTTTTTTACAACCACCTTCATTTCCAATATTATTCTCCTTCCCCTACTCAGAGAGCCATTCTTTGTTAAAAAAAAATTACAGATATTTCTTAGCTGTGTGACCCTGGGCAAGTCACTTGACCCCCATTGCCTAGCCCTTACTGCTCTTCTGCCTTAGAACCAATACACAATATTGATTCTAAGATGATCGTAAGGGTTTAAAAAAAAAAGAAGAAAGAGGAGAAAAAGAGAGGGGAGCAATTTGGAAAAACCAAACTCTCAGCTAAGTCTGATAGTACATGCAATGGCTCCATCATCAGATTTCTTGTCTCAGAGGTTCATTTTCTCTTTTTTTTTTCAGGTCTGAACTTGATTTTAAGCTAAACTTCCTTAACATCAGGAGTTCTTAACTTGGGTCTATAGATTTGTTATTTTCACAATATTTTGATGACTATGTTCAATATAATCTATTTCCTTTGTAATACTCAGTATCTATATCTTTAAAAATATTATTCTGAAAAAGGTTTCATCACACCGCCAAAGAGGTCCACGACGCACCAAAAGGAAAGAACCTCTGTTTTTAAGTAAGCCTTTTTTCATTTAAAAAGGAGTCACACTATCTTTTATCTCTTATTTCCTCTCAAAAGGTTTCTGCTAGATGTCACTGAGCATCTCTAGTACTCACAGCCCCTCAAGAGGTGAGATCATCTCAGTGTGGACATCCTCACACCGGAAGCCCCGCATCGTACCGAACATCAGTGAGATGCTGCAAACTCCTGACCTTATTACTGTCCCACAAATCAGCAGCAGTCACTAATCTAATAAATCTTGTGGTCTGCGCACTTGATTCATAATGCAACTCGGAGCCGGAGCTTGGACCAGTTTTCATTTTGCTTCTTCTTCTTGAGTGCTTATCAGCAGTGATGCCTTTAATGAAATGCCAGAACTAGCTTTTGTCTCAGCACACTGGCTGCTGGCTGATAATTGTTCCTTTTGATTATAGCTCCTTCCTATATCACAAGGGGGTTCTTTGAGATAAGAGTGCTTCCCAGTGGGGAGAGGGGGTGGCCAGCTAGGTGACTCAGTGGATAGAGAGCCAGGCACAGAGACAAGAGGTCCTGGGTTCAAATCTGGCCTCAAATAGTCCCTCTCTGTGAGTAAGACCCTAGGTAAGTCATCTGACTGCCATTGCCTAGTCTTTAGTGCTCTTCTGCCTTAGAACCAACTCACAGTATTGATTCTAAATTGGAAGGGAAGGGTTAAAAAAAATAAAGAATGCTTCACAGTGGAAGTGTGGGTTTCTAAAGCCAGGAGCTATGTTGACACTCCACTGTAGGTTGACTGGCCCAGTTCACTCTCACCTACTGCCCTCTTACAAACTAATTGCTAACACCATATATAAGAAATAATGCTACCACCGCTTCCCTTGGGACCCACAGATTAGAATATTATGGGGTGCATGCGTGCGTGTGTGTGTGTGTGTGTGTGTGTGTGAATGTATCTACCTTCTTATTTATTTATTTATTTTAAGTATTAAAGACTCAGACAGGTCAGTTCTTTTGCAAAGGAGGGTGAGAACTGGCACGGCACAATTTTTGCTCCGGGCTCTCTTGCAGCTGCATCAGGCAACTTCTCACCAAACAACCAGATGGGAGATAACCAATGCCCAGGTGAATCACAAACTGTACGTATAAGTATCTGGGCTGCTGACAGGTGATGGGATCGGCCATATCCCCCTCTCCCAAAGAGTCAGTTCTTGTGGAGAAAACTAAAAGCTGAAGGTCAAGTCTAGCTGACTACAGGAGAATCCGACACAGGAAGGCTGAGTCGGTAAAATTGAACAGACTAACTCTAAGATCTGAGAATTGTAGAAGACCCAGAATTCACCTCTACACACCTTAAATTCCTAGAGGCAGCTAAGAGACATAGTGGGTAAGAGAGCTGGACTTGGAGTCAGGAAGACTTCAGTTCAAATTCCACCTCAGATACTCATGAACGGCATCACCCTAGGCAAGTCATTGAACTTCTTTCAGCCTAAGTTTCCTTATCTGTAACATAGGGATAACCACAGTATGTACCTCACACAGTTGTAAGGAGAGAAGAGCTAAGAGGGGTATGCAGTACTTTGAAAACCTTAAAGGACCATATACATGCTAGAGCTAGTATTACTGTTAAGTGCTGCTGAATATAGAAACATTAATTCAGACAGCAGCCTTGATCTCATGGAGCTCACGGTTTAGTATTACTGAATTTCTTTTGAGTCCTAAGCCACAATGATTGGAATGACAGAATCTTTTGGCTATGACCGACATCCCCAAAGTCAAGTGGACCACAGATTGGTGATACTGATTTTAGTATGCTTTTGGGGTACTATGAAATAATTATCCAATCATATTTTAATATCTGATCATCTGTAGCCATCTGCCCACTGAATCAACCCCCAAACTACAATCAAGAGAATCAACCTACTGCCTGAAAAGAGATTTAGAGCATCAACTTGTATTGCTTCTATGTTGCATAATTGGATATTTCGAAGTCAAACAATGTAGTGGTTAAGAAGCTTTGCAACACTAAAAACGGGGAAGACAGAGAGTCTAACCAAGCAGAAAATCTCCCAAGAAATCAGCAGTGAGTTCAGACATGAACTTGTATATTACCTATGGGCATCATTTGACCAAGATTGTACCAGTAACGTCTCATGAAAGTCATGAGAAGAGGATCATTGATGAGTGTCAATCGTGGGAATTCAGAAGAGGCTAACGCATACTAAGAAGAGTATAATAAAAGAAAATCAGATAAAGAAGAGACAGATGATTGTAGGAGGCATGACAGCCATTTAAGCAATCGAACACATTCTCCGATAATGCATTATCTTGGTCACTTTGGATTAGAACACGAAGGAGAATTAATTCTGCAAAGATCACTTTGCATTTACCTTATTCTTGTCTCTGTATTAATAGAGGCAGCTGTGTCATGATGGATAGAGATTCCATTTTGGAGCTAGGAAGACCTGGGTTTGAAATCAGTTTCTGGCTCATACTGATATTGAATCCTGAGGGAGCAGAAAAGGGGCTGGACCGTATTGGGAAAGGGAATTCCTTAGATCAGTGAAAACAGAAGGCTAGTCTCTATCCCTAATTTTTGCAAGGACCACATGACACTCGTTGCTTCTGTCTCTCACAGGCAATTATCATGTCCTATTTTGTACCAACATCACGGAAGTAGACATCTATAATCCTTTATTAGGACATAATTTCTATGAAGCCAAAGTCTGTGTCTCATATATCTTGGCATCTTCTGTCTCCTCCAGACACTATGGCCCAGTTCTCTTAACATATATTTTGTCCATAATCGTTTGTAAGTGAAACTGAATGGGATTGCACATAAGCCACTGACCCTGACACATACATTCCTGAATGGAACTGAACTGTGTAAGGGGAAAAAAAGTGCCTTGCAAACTTGCAAAATCTTACCTTGCCAACATCAAATCAAGTCAACAATTGGATGTGAATGGAGCAAGATTCAGCAGAAAGAACAGGATTAAGAGTTAAAATCCTGTCTCTGTCATTAAACCATCTCTATGACTTAACCTCCCTGGGTCTCAGTTTCCTCATCTGTAAAATCAGAAAGTTTGATTACATACTTTCTAAGGCCTCTTCCAGTTTCAAACCTATAAACCCTTTCTGGGTCCACTATGTGTATGGGCACTACGGAGAGAGGGAAAGAATGTATCAAATGGGGACAGCTAAGTAGTTCAGTACTTAGAGAGCCAGGCCCAGAGCTGGGAGGTTCTGGGTTCAAATTTGGACTCAGATACTTCCTAGCTGTGTCACCCTGGGCAAGTAAGTCATTTGATCCCAATTTCCTAGCCCTCACTGCTTTTCTTACTTAGTATCAATTCCAAGACAGAAAATAAGGGCTTTCAGTGGAACTGCTCATTGGCTACGGGAGGGGGTGGGAGGAGGGGAGAGAAAGAACATGAATTATGTAACCATGGAAAATATTCTAAATCAATTAATTAAATAAAAATTTTCAAATAAAAAAAGAAAAGAAAGATCTTAAAAATACATCAAATTATATCCTCATTATTAGGCTTATGGCCACATTGGAACTATTCTCCTAGAGACACCATAGAAAGCTGTGTATAAAACATTTTTTTTAAAAAACCCTTACCTTCTGTCTTAGAGTCAATACTGTGTATTGGATCCAAGGCAGAAGAGTGGTAAGGGCTAGGCAATGGGGGTCAAGTGACTTGCCCAGGGTCACACAGCTAGGAAATGGCTGAGGCCAGATTTGAACCTGGGACCTCCCGTCTCTAGGCCTGGCTCTCAATCCACTGAGCCACCCAGCTGCCCCCTAAAACATTTTTAAAAGTAAAAACTTTAACCAAGATAAAAAAGCAATTATTTTCTTCCATGGAAGCTTGAACCCCAAGGGAACTAGAATTTTGTCTATGTCATTTTTAAAAGAAGGAACAAAATATCAAGGAAACAAATGGATCCCTGATTTTTTTCCCCCTCCAAGCAATTTTTGACATCTTTCCTGGTTAATAAAGATTTAGCTCCATCTTCTAGCACATGCTCTAGTTAGTTCTTCTACAGTCTTTTACAACTGTTGATCCAGGCCAACAAATTCAATATATTCTTTGTTAACTGGCTACTCTGTGCTGAGCAGTCTGTTTGGTGTGGCAGGAGGCACATTGCTGAAGGACAGAGAGTTCTTGTCCTAATGGAGTTGACAGTTTTGAAGCCCATATAAAACAATGCGGCAGATAGATGGCAGGATAGATAAAGTGTCAGGCCTGGAGTCAGGAAGATTAATTTTCCCGAGTTCAAATCTAGTCATGGACACTTATTAGCTGTATGACCCCGGGCAAGGCGCTTGACCCTATTTCCCTCGGTTTCCTCATCTGTAAGTGAACTGGAGAAGGAAATGGCAAATGACTCTAAAATCTTTGCCAAGAAAACTCTAAATGGGGTCATGAAGAGTAGGACACAACTGAAAAGACTGAATGAACAACAACATGATACAATGGAAGAACCAATAGAGGAAGAACCAGTTCGATTCAAGGTCTGAACCCAATTGTGTACCTGTGGGAAAGTCCCTTCAGTTCTCTGAGACTTAATTTCCTCATCTGTAAAACTGAGGCAATAACACCTATTCTCCTACTGCCTCCCAGGGTTGTCATGAGGAAAGCACTTTGTTAATTATAAAGCTTTAAATAAACACACAATGTTATGACTGGGGGTGGGGAGGAGACAAAATAATGCTAATGCTAATGAAAACTAAACATGATATGGGAAAAAAGGAAGATATAAATGGTCATCTGAGGTCAAAGGAAGACTGTTCAGGATGATGTCCTTGGGACGCTTCAAGATCCTAAATTAGCAAAGAAAGATTCAATCATATTCTCCTGAGTGAGGCAGGAAATGAGGACTGGTGCATTTCAGGGGGGAAAAAATCTTTTTTGACAACAAAATTTGAAAACAAAAGGTTTTTCTGCTCTAGTTGACCAGTGTTAAGCAGTATGCTCATACTCACTAAGCATTGCAGTGAATCAGTTTTATTTGATGTGATTCTGGGAGAACTGGGAGAAGTCAGATACTTCAGCCTCTAGATTGGGTTCAGAGACACTATTTGGACATCTTAGGGAATCAGATCTGTATCACACATTGGCAGCCATTCAAGAGAAGGTAACTCCTGATATTTGTCACACCATCCTGAGATTTATCTGGGAACACGGATTATCCTAATATGCTTGCTTGGCTAAATGTTATAACAAGTTAACCAGACTCATTTGAGCTTTAAAAAGGAATAATCATGATAAATATTTAATCAAAACAAATAATTCCTTTGGATTTTAAAAAATATTTCTACATAACGTGGGTGGATCAACTCACACAATGACTGAACCAGTCTAATTCAGGTATATTTGTAATGAAATTCTATCTAGGACGAACTCTTCACTGTCACCAAGGAAAAGAAAAAAACAATTATTTTCTCCCATTGATGATTAAGTTCTTGAGGTCTAGTCTTCTCCCCTTGCCTGCTTTTCTTCAATGGTGCCTTTCTTCTCACTCTATATGCCAAAGCTCAGCATATACTGTCAGTTCAAGCATACATCTACAGTTTATCATGGGATGGGAGGCTGTGAGGGAGAAGGAGAAGGGCAGAACAGCTATAGGTTCACATGACTTAGCTTTGAACAGACATGAAGTGCTAACAGTACCTTCCAAGGCCTCTCTCCTATCTTTTCTGGTTAATCCAAAGACCCTTCATCTAAGCTAAGAGGTTCTTAACCTTTTCTGTGTCATAGATCCCTCTGGCAATCTGATGGGGCCAATAAAGCCCTTCTCAGAAAACATGTTTTGAAGTGAACACAATGAAATACATGGAATTACACCAGCAAACAGTGAAAATTAAACTTAAGCTCATGGACTTCTTGAAATCCACCCAGAACTCTAACAATAATTGGAACTGGAAGAAAGGAAGGGGTTGAGAATGGATAATACTGGGGTGATGATTCAGTCTTTGAGTATGAGTCCATGCTGTTCAGGGATAGTCAAGACCCTGGGCAGAAGTGCACTGCCTGGCCCCACTCTAAACCATGGCAAAGCTCAGAGAAGGTACTACATGCTAGCAAGACCTAGCCTGGAGGATCTATCAAGCAAAGACGTCAGCATCTACCAGTAGGGCCTGACTTACTTGGGGTACCCTGACTCTAAAGGTGATGGGAATTGCAAATGATTCCCTGTGATCTACCCTAATGGTCTCCAAACTTTACAGCACTGCTCCCCCCATCACCACCATAAATATGTGTATATTCTTGCTGTTGTTTAGTCATTTCAATTATGTCCAAATCTTTGTGACCTCATTTGGGGGTTTTTTAGGCAAAGATACTGGAGTGACTTGCCATTTCCTTCACTAGCTCATTTTATACATGAAGAACTGAGGCCAACAAGGTTAAGTGACTTGCCCAGGGTCACATAGATTTGAACTCATGTCTTCTAACTACAGGTCTAATATTCTATCTGCTGTGCCACCTAGAAAGCCCTCAGGTGTATACTTACTAATTAAGTATATATGTATATATATATAGTATTGATTCTAAAACAGAAGAAAAGGGTTAAAAAATGACACTGATTTGGTATGGATCTGTATGGCTGGAAAGATGGCGGTGCCCTCAACAGTGACACAGAAATATGTACATGGGATGTTTCTGGGGGTAAAGATAATGTAAGGAGTCTGTGATATATCTTGGATGGCTACCCAAAATATAAAGGGGGAGGTAGAGCTCTTCTTTTGTCTCTTGTAGATCTCTTTATGGGTCACTGTCCCCAAACATAGAAGCTACTTCAAGGGGTGCTTGTTATAGCCATGAAATGTTGGTGGGACAAGTCAGAAGGTTCTCAAAATATATGTAGCAATGGTGGTGGGGGCAGCAGGTAGTAGTTGGATTATAATTGTCTTGAGGGGTTGGCCCTAGGAAGTGGGAGTGGTAGGGGAAGCCCAATGGGACAGAATCTGGGAGAATTGAAGATAAGAGTAGGTATGATCATATCAGAAAGCCACACAACTGGCTAAAGAGGTGAGAGGGAGAATCTCCCCATTGTTTCACCCTCCCACTGGTTGATCAAACACCCCCTGGGCTCAGGCAGTGATGCCTAAAGGGGTCCTGGCCCCTACTGTAGAGTCATTAGTCCAAGTCTTTTGCAAGTTATAAATATTACATATACCCACTATTAAAGCTACATTGTGGAGATTCACTATCAATTCAGTTCAGTCCAGAGCCAATTGTGATGAGCCGCTCAGTAAGAAGATAGAGATGGAGAACGGAATAATATGTCTTGAAAAGAAGCCAGCTGTTCCCCTAAGTTAAAAGAGATTCTAGGAACTAAGAATAAACTCAAAAATCACAGATTGGCCTAAAGAAATTCATTCCTTGGAAAAAATCAAAACTAAAGGACAAAAATCTTAGATCAGACAATTAACATCTAATAGCCCATTTTCATTACAATAAAACATCTAAAATATTTATGTTTGACTGACATCACATTATGTGAGAGTTCCTATTGTAGAAATATGGAGCTTTTAAAATTTATTAGCATTCTTATGATAGTCTGGCATTTGTTTCAGCAAGCTTCATTAATAGTAAAAAGCATGCTGGACTGCAAGTTAGAAGAACTGGGATCTCTTCCCTGCTTTTCTGGGCAATATTATATGTTGTTATGGCTTTCTGGGTCCCACTGCTATCATCTGGTGAGGGATAAACAGATAGTCAATAAATGTGAATCAGTTCAATGAATGAGTGAATCTTGGAGGCATGTGTCTCAGCTGTCTTTGGTATCATGGATCCCTCTCTGGCAATGAGGTGAAAACTACGGCCCCAATCCTACTCCAAAGAATGCTGTTAGATGAGAAAAATAGAATTATGAAGGAAACCAATCAGAATGAAATATAGTTAACAAAATATTTTAAAAACACGGACCTCAGAATAGGAACTGCTAATCCAAAAGGCTCCCCAAACTGATCATCTTAGGGAAATGAACATAGTTTCCCTTCATGTAATGCACTCTCTAGGGATCATCTGTGCAACATATAAGTGTTATTCAATGTAAGATATTTGAAATGGAGTTTGAAAAAATGACACAGAATCATGGTGTCTGTGAGGGGAAACTTTCCAGAACAACAAAAAAAGAAGGGATTCTCAAATATCAATTTTAGCAAAAGGATGGAAGCAACTTTTGCAGTGAGTTGGTCTGTGTATTTCTCCCTGGGGCTCTGAATACCACAAAGGTGTTCAAAATATGTTATTGTACTCAAAGGAAATTGACTCTTTCACTACACTGTGGTGTGAGAAAAAAAAACAACAGAAAAAAGACAGAAATTATGCTAATATATTTTGTTTGGAAAAGAATATTCAGAGGCTCTTGTTTTTGATATTTCAAATTAATTTTAGAGTTTTCTGTTTTTCTGAATGGTCTCAGTGTGAGATATGGTTGTAGGAACATCCAATTTAATATTTTAAGTTACTAGGAACATGGGTCAGAAGCAAAAAAAGGGAAATTTAGGATGGGCAGAAGAACAACCTTCCTAACAATTAGTTCTTGCTCTTCCTCTTTGTTCCCGCTTCCCAGATCTCTAGCTTCTCACAAAGACTGCTCAGATGTCCTCTCCAAAAGGTTAACCCCACTACCAATTTTCAGTGTTGCCACCCCCCCACCCAGATTAATTTATATTTACTCTCTCCATAAGTTAAGCAGATTTAACCTGCTGCATATATGTGACTTTCCCCAAGTAGTATATAATCTCCTTGTGGGTAAAGATTGTTTTTTTGTTTGTTTGCTTGTTTTTTTTCTTTGAATCTCCTCCAAGGGGCTAAAACAGTGCCTTGAACTACCAGCACATAACATGTAACAGGTCCTCATTAAATGCATCCATCCCTAGAAGTCCGCAAGCAGAGATAGGAAGCCTATTTGGAAAGATGGAGAGATTCTTCCTCAGGCAGGGATTGGCCTAGATGACTTTTGAGGACCATTCCAGCTCTGAGATCTTGTCTCTATTTATTGGTTGTACATTTACATTACAAACATGCCAATGAGTGAAGAGAAAAATCAAAACACACCTTTATTGACACATGGAAAATTTGTTCTACAATGGGTAGATGGGTCCTGAGAATAAGGAACATTGGAACGTCTCTCCATTGGCTCCATTGATGGACTTTTGAACCATGGAGAAGTCTTCTTAGCTATACTAAATTCCTATTCTGCTGTGGATGAAACTGCCACCTTCCTTGAGAAAAGGAAAAATTAATATACTTTCACTTATCTCAATTTAATTCAAAAGATTTTTTGAGTATCTATTTCACAATGCTATTTATGCTATGCTATTTATAGGATAAAAGGAATCAAAAGGGTGAGTGAAAATTATATATATCAAAAAGGTTCACTTTTTGGCCAACATGGTAGTTTCAACCTTCTCCTCACTCCCAGTGGATTTAATGAGCCTTATCTGCTTTATCCTTCTTTCCTTATAGAGGAGGCAAGAATGGAGATTAAGTAGCGTAGAGGCCAGTAAGAAAAAAGGAGAAATGAGAAGGCTGGCTAATGGATAACTGCTTGGCCAGGAGCTGACTAATGCCATTTATCACTGATCCTGATGCTCCATATGTTATATAACAAGAAAAAACAGCCTAACCATTGGCTGTTGTAGCCTAGAAACATAGGCCTTCAAACTGGAAGAGATCTTTGAGCCTCGTTTACATTTTAACAGATAAATGTTAGTTTTCCTGGCACACAACTACAAATACCACATTGCTATTAGTGAGATATTTGGCTTATTTGGTTTCTAGCTATAGTTAAATTTCAGGTTCAAAAATGATTCTTGGTTAAAAAAAAAAAAGGATGATTCTTAGTGATGCAAAACTATAATGCTGGCTGAAAAATACCATAACTTAATTTAATTATTTTTTAAAAACCATTACCTTCCATCTTAGAATCAATGTTGGGTATTGGTTCCAAGGCAGAAGAGCAAATACCATTACTTTATAAAAGTATCTTGTTTACACAGACTTTCACACTGCGTCTCAACAGGGTATTCCTTGGACATTGATCTAGGTCTAAGTCCGCCATTTTACAGAAACTTAACTAAGACCACCCAGCAAAGCTAGACCAGTTGGTGCTATTGCTGGACCCAGAACTGAGGTCTCAGAGAGTCCAACTGAGCCTTCTTTTCACTATATCATGAGTGTTTCAAAGTTTGTTCTTTTCTTTCAGATATACCTGGGCTGTTCTATGGAGCATTGCCTCCCCATATCCATGCTAAAAGAATGGTGCTTTGCTGGATTTTTTTCTGAAAAAACTATCCTCTGGAGAGACCTCTTGAGAGATACTTCCTGATTCCTTGGCTTTGCCAAAGCTGGCTGAAACTAATTCTCCCTGTATGGAGGGGCTGGGAGTAAATAACTTAACGCTCAGGCTAGATATCTTACCTTATCCTATCTCTTGAGTTCTTGCTTCACTCTTTCTACATTTTGTAAATAAATTGTAAATAAAATCTCTTTGGAATTAATTAAATTCCTGGCGACCACACTCTTAAATAAACAAGTCCAACCCTTTTAAAATTAACACCTTTTCCCCCTTACAGCTTCCATCTTTGTGGATCTCCTGGGTTCTGAGCCTCTCTTGATACTGCCAATGAGAGTTCAACTCAAGTCAGTTGTAAGGATGATTTTCTCTGCTAAGGCCTCTAGTCCATTTAAGCCAAGGCTCCTTCTTCTCTTTCCATCAGCTTGCCATATAAATAAGAAACACTGATTTTAGTTTCTCTCAAGTTCGGGGGGATCCAGTCCCTGACTTGGAGCAAAGTGACATCTGCTGTGACTTGTATCTTAAGGCCCTAGTGACTGACTTCTAATCTAACTCAAATGCCCTCAATACAAGCAAACAAACAAACAAAGAGAGGAAGGAAGAAGGAAGGAAGGAAGGAAGGAAGGAAGGAAGGAAGGAAGGAAGGAAGGAAGGAAGGAAGGAAGGAAGGAAGGAAGGAAAACTCAGAGGCCTGATTTAAAATTCCCTGAATACAGGAGTTTGTGATGTAAGTGGTGACAACAGATTAGCCAAGTGTGAATAGAACAGCTCAAATGAAATACCACAGCAAACCAAAAGAAGAGGAAGAAACAGATTTGGCCATATGCTTCAGTTTCCTTCTCCTTTCTGCCATATTCCTTTTATACCCATCCCTTAATATATTTTAAATGACATAATTATTCAGCTTTCCTCTGCCAAGCCCCCATGGCTCAATGGACTTGCCATACTTGTTTTCTCACTGTTATCATGTAGCAATAGAAAACCAGGATTACAAAAGTGAATATTTGGGGGAGTTTAGGGGAGAAAATGGGGGGAAACTGTCATTTTCTTTGGTGACCTCCAAGTCCACATTTTCCTGGAATAACAGATCACACAAACATGTGATATTGTTTACTATCTTGATTTGAAACCCTAGAGAGTAGAGATGGTTCTTTTTAGTTAGTTGTTAACTTCAAGCTCATGCTCAACATTTTAGATTTCAGTTAAGGACCCAGTGAGCATAAGTAGCAATCAGTGGGCTCTCTTTTGTCCCCCCCAAATAATAACAGCTCACATTTATATATTTATATAAATATGGCAACTAGGTAGCAGCGTGGACAGAGCACAAGGACTGAAATCAGGAAGACTCATCTTTCTGAGTTCAAATCTGGCCTCAGACACTGACTAGCTCTGTGACCCTAGATAAACCATTTAAGTTTGCCTCAGCTTCCTTATCTATAAAATGAGCTAGAGAAGGAAATAGCAAGCCACTCCAGTATCTTTGCCAAGAAAATCCAAAAAAGGGTCAGGTAGAGTTGGACAAGACTGAACAACAGCAACAAATAAATATTTACATATTTTTTCCACTATACACAAAGTGGGAATTTATTTGTGTGTGATATGGCATAGCCAAAAGTTTCAGTCTGGAATAATTCTTCCATTTCCTTCTGGATCACAAGACCCAATTTGGTCCAGTTGTACTATTGCAGGTAAAGTGCTTTATATAACATTATTTTTATTCATTCTTTCAACAATGCTGTATGGGAGTTACTATTATTGTTTCCATTTTACACATAAGGAAATTAAGACTTGAGAGAAATCAAGTGGGTGATGTAAGATTTTAACTCAGTTCTTCCAGGCTCTGAGACCAGGGCTCTCTGCCCATACACCACCAGCAAGCTGCCCTTGCTATCCCCCACAATTCCAAATCTATCTAGCCTAGAGATAAATATCTAAGAAAAAATCAAATTATCTACCATAGGGGGAAAAAAGCCCAAGGAGAACTCCATCTTTAAGAGTGTGAGCCAGGGAGGGGAAGGTATCAGAAAGGTCCCAGGGATGTCTCTCAGTCCTTTGGTCACCAGAGATAAAATCTACTAATACCACAATGCAGGAACTCTGCCCCCAACCCTTTATCAATAAGATCCAGAAACTGGGAAGGAAGGAAGGAAGGAAGGAAGGAAGGAAGGAAGGAAGGAAGGAAGGAAGGAAGGAAGGAAGGAAGGAAGGAAGAAAGGAAGAAAGGAAGGAAGAAAGAAAGAAAGAAAGAAAGAAAGAGAGAGAGAGAGAGAGAGAGAGAGAGAGAGAGAGAGAGGGAGGGAGGGAGGGAGGGAGGGAGGGAGGGAGGGAGGAAGGAAGGAAGGAAGGAAGGAAGGAAGGAAGGAAGGAAGGAAGGAAGGAAGGAAGGAAGGAAGGAAGGAAGGAAGGAAGGAAGGAAGGAAGGAAGGAAGGAAGGGAGGGAGGGAGGGAGGGAGGGAGGGAGGGAGGGAAGGAGGGAGGGAAGGAGGAAAGGAGCGAGGAAGGAAGAAAGAAAGATATAGACCACTGGGGTCTAAGTTGGTTTGAGTTTGGCTATGCCTTTTCTATCACATGAAGGATAAAAACTGTTCCAGGCTTGCCAATGGGATGGTCTGGAAAATGTGCTTTGGCGGGATACTTAGAAACTGGGCTGCTATAAATTAAACTAAATTTCCTTTTGTTCCTCATAACTCTTGGGCAAAATACTCCTAAGAATGCAATAAATTAGACTGTCATATTTCAGACTTTTTACAACTCAGGCTATTTTCTGGGTAAGCAAGAACCTAATGAGGAAGCAAAACTTCTTAGGGTGACTCTTGGTAACCTTTCCAATGAGCCCACGGACAGCTCATATCATGTGTTTCAGCCAGGCTAGATTACTAAATTTGGGATGACTTACTGTGGCTTTTTATGCAATGAAGCAATTTGGTGTCACAAAATTTGCTCAGAAATAGCTCTCTTTGTTGCTGTTTCTGCATCAATTTTTTCCATAATCTAAAAAATATTTTAACAAAGGAAAAATATTTGATACGATGAAAATGGAACAAGATGGGAAACTGAAAGAAACAGATCTATTTTAAAGTTCTATAAAACCAAATGTCTATTTAAAAAAACTCTAATGATAATTTTAGCTAATTTCCAGGCTTCAGTTTCTCTTTCCCAAGATGTCAATGAAGCAAGCCTAATATGATGACTCCCAAATAAGTCAGTAAATAAAGTAGTGTCTAGTTTAATAAAGTGAAACTAAAAAAAGAGAATGGAAGAACATATTGGGAGATGGATGGATGGATGGGTGGGTGGATGGATGGATGGATTGAGAAGAATATGGCTGACAGCAAAGGGAAGGGGACTCTTTCCATTGGGAAGTCTTTGATTTTACAATTTACAAGGGATCAGAAGGAACGACACAGAATTGGGGCTGAGTCCAAATGTTTTTTTTTTTTCCTATAGATTATAAATGTTGTTCCTGTCTCAGGCAGAATCATATCCTCAGGAATAGGAAACTTTTTTCCTATCAAGAACTAAGTAGAAATAAAAAAATATACTTCAAAAATTTTTAGAGAAAGAAAACAAATGAATTTCTTTATAGAAAAAAAAGCAAAAGTCTTGTTAAAATTAGGAATAAATACAAATTAGGAATCAACACAACCAATGATAACACATATAGCCCAGTTCTATACTATAACCAGTTAAAAGTATGTAAAGGTGTGTCTGAAAGGCAGAGGGATAAGGAAGTAGAAATAGAAAGCCACACACTTTGAGACAGATAAACACATCCAAAGTGAGAAAGGAAAAGATAGACATGGAGAAGGAGACAGGATGACACTTAATGGATTATGAGTTGAGTCTATTAGTAGGAAATAAATAAATTGGTTCCAAACATGTACCTCACTGGTGCTGTGGATAACAGGGATCAAAATTATTTATTACCTGCTGCTGGTGAATGGGGCAAATTTTTTGTTTTTATTTCCAAATATTCAAGTTGATTCTTTTAAATCAAGGAGTATGTGAATAAATTTCAAGGGGATCCATGAATTTGGATGGGAAAAATTGATAACTCATTAAGGTATCTTTGTAACTTTATTTTTTATTTATTATTTTATTTTATTTTATTTTATGCACTTAAAAACATTATTCCAAGAAAGGGTCTGCAGACTTCTTCAGCCTGAGAAAGAGGTCCAAGATCCAAAAAATTCTCATTTTATTATTTTTTTAAACCCTTTTGTTCTGTCTTAGGATCAATATTGTGAATTGGTTCCAAAGCAGAAGAATAAGAGCTAGGCAATGGGAGTTAAGGGACTTGCCCAGGGTCATACAGTTAGGTGGTGTCTTGGGACAGATTTGAACGTAAAATTTTCCATCTCTAGACCTGGCCCTTAATTCACTGAGCCATCCAGCTGTCCCCAAGAGTCCTTGTTTTAAATGAAGGCTCATTTCCTTGTGTAAATATGGAAAAATTTGCTTATGTGTGCAGAAATGACTTAAGTTTTAGAAATTACATAATTTTATAGATCAATTTATTAGTTATGCCTTTGGCAACTCTGACTGCCTTGTGTTTGTTGAGTTGTCAGGACTGGAAGTAACCCTGAAACCAATGACAGTGTCCCAGAAATTTTGTCATTCAGAGAACTTCAGTCTTGAATAATGATATAAATATGAGATATTCATATTTATTTTCATCATCAAGTTCTATTCCTTGATTTTACAGATGAGAAAACAAAAGTTCCACGGAGGTGGTATGACTTATTAGGATCTCAAAGAAAAACCCCATCTTCTCCTTCCCAACCAGGGCTATTCTTATTAAACCATGTTGCCTCTGTTTCATTATTTGGAAGCATTTAACCAATGAAATCAGGTTTCTTTGTGGTTGTTTTTTAGTTCAATAAATTTTTAGTGTGTCTCCCTCGCCATCAACTTGGTATCTTATCATCTATTCTTTTTTTTTTTTACACACTTTCTGTCCTAAGAATCAATACTAAATATTGGTTCCAAGGCAGAAAGGCTGGACAATTGGGGTTAAGTGATTTGCTCAAGGTCACAAAGTTAGGAAGTGTCTGAGGTCTCATTTAAACCCAGTACCTCAGTCTCTAGGTCTGGCTCTCTATCCACTGAGCCACCTAGCTGTCCCATCTACTCTTAGATCTACCCCAACCTACTTGATCTCTTCATGCTTCTTTTCCATCTTTCGGTTGCTCTTTCTTCCCTTCCACCCGTTCCCTTTCTCCCAGTGCAGCACAGTGGAAATTACACTGAATTTGGAGTTCTAGAACGTCAGTTCAAATTCTACTTTTCTTGCCTGCTGCCTAGTGAATCCTTAGCCAAGTTAAATGACTGAGCCCCTTTGTTTCAATATCTTTATCCATAAAGTCAGGATGTTCTAGCTTCAGAGGAAGAAAGGACTTCAATAGCCATCTAACCTAAGTATTTTCAAGTGAGAATGAATCCCTTTGCTTTAAGACCTCCATTAGGAACTCAATACCTCTAGGCATCCCATTCTATATTTCAGATTGCTCTAATGCTTAAGAATTATTTTCTTCAATTAAGCCTAAATTTATCTTTTTATAACTTATTGTTTCTACTTCTGCTCTCGAGAGCAAAATAGAACAGGTCAGTTGGTCAGTCACATACTTCTTCCATAAGACAACCCTTCAGTTGCTTGAAAACAGCCATTACATCCTCTCTAAGCTTTCTCTTCTCCAGACTAAACACCTTCTCTTCTTCAACCAATCCCTCTACAGTATGGATCTGAAGTCCTTTATCGTTGCGACTGCTATTGTCTAGGTGATTTCTAGTTGTCACCTTGTACCTATATATCATAATCTAAAATATGAATGTACATGATTCCTTTTTAGTTGATTTTATTACATTCTGTCCCACATTTGAGCATGCCAAGATCTTGTGGTTCTGTATAAATGGAGATTTTGAACCTTTGGACTTCATTCCCCAGAAGTCCTTAGTATTTCCCAAGATTCCCTATAATCTCTCCTGCATCTCCATGTTGGGAAGATCACGTTATTGGTACTTAACTGGCCTCTGACTCTCTCTTCTTGCATAATGCAGCAAGTATTATGGTAAGCTAAGCACGAGGATTTTGAATGGGCTAATCAGCCATGGGCACGTGGTCTTTATTTTGTGTCCTCTTATTTCTAATGATCCTTAATAAACCTCATAAAATATAATATTTTCTTATTAGAGATATAATTTTAGATTGTACAGTTCTGACTCTGCCACCTACTGTGCTAGGCAGCCTCCCTAGGTTTGTACTATTTGCAGGTAGCATAAGCACACCTTCTATGAAGTCATTGATAGTGGCAAACAAAGGCACTTCACTGGAGATCTCCTTTTAAGTTGATTTTTCAGGCGCTATCAGTCAACCAGTTCTTAATCTACCCATCTGAATTATGGTCTAGCTCATATCTCTCCATCTTACCCATAGCAGCAGCATGAGAGGCTTGGTCAAATAGTTGGCTAAAAATCTAGGGCAACTATCTACACTATCTCTTCTGAGCTCCAGTCTAATAACTCTATCAAAAAAGGAAATTAAGTTAGTCTGATGGTCTGTCTTAGAGGATGAATGATGAATCTCATGGAGCCTACAAGTAAAATGAGGCAGCTGGATATTCCTTTTCATGAAAACATATACAAAAGGTACCGGATAGTTTACTCAGTTTCCTCCTCTGTAAAATAAGCTGGAGAAGGAAATGGCAAACCACTACAGCATCTTTGCCCAGGAAACCACAAATGGAGTCCCTTAGTCACATACAACTGAAAATGAATGACCAAACAACAATAACCAGGTAGCTCTGGAAATTCTATGCAGGTATCACCTGAATAATTGTGAAAATTGTAAAAAAGCAAAAAGTAGCTTCATATTTACTTCCTATTGTGAAGTAATGTTAGAGGAGTGGCTGAAGCTGAAATTCTTGGAAAAGGAAAACTTCCAACAACTCAACAAATGGTCCCTGATACAAAGAGACTGCAGGTTGGGACCTATCAGTCAGGGCATCCAATCAGTAAGGCTTACATGCTCTTGAAGTGTGCAAACGCATGCTTGAGGTACTGAATCAAGTGATCATTGTCAAGGAAATGCACAGTAGCATGTAAAAAAAAAAAATCAAACTGAGCATTCCAGGCTTCCATTATTGGCAGCACAAGAGGAGAGGTTTGAGAATGAGGAGCCACTCTGCCCTAAAGCAAAATTCAAATGGAAAACAGCAACAAATATTTACTGAGCACAAAACTCCCATACAAAAGTACTATGCAAAATATTGTAAGGGAAACAAGACCAGGTCTCCACCCTGGAGGAACTAATAATCTAGAACAAGCATCTAAAAGACACACATGTCGGCACTCAGCAGCATACCACAGACAAGGTTAACTGTGTTTACGGAAGCCATCCATCTTGCCTGTAAAATGGAGTGTCTCTGTAGCTAAAAAAATCAAGATTCTATGCTTTTAAATAAAGGCTGTAGTGAAAGCAATTATTGGCACAAAGAGGAAGCCAGTGATAGAAGTTAGGACCAGAGCTTTTACCTGAAGGGGAGGTAGACACATCTCTCTCCTCTGGGCTTCTTACTTGGAGAAAATAAGGATAATTACTAGAATAGTCAGTCAACAGGTATCAATTAAATATCTTCTGTTTTCCATTCAAGAAGCATCATGGCATAGGGTGGGATAGAGAGCCAGATTTTCAAGTCAGGATGTCTTGGGTTCAAGTTCCATCTGTGATTCATACTGGCTGGATGACCCTAGATAAGTCACCTAGCTTATCAATGTCTCAGGCAATTGTAGAGAGACTTTATAAACTGCAGAATATAGTTGCCCTTTTGCATTGTCAGAAGGAGTTTCTTATGCCAATAATGTATGTGGTCCAAACCAAAAAAACACAAATGTATCAGACATAGGCTAGAGACATAGTTTCTGACCTCAAGGAGCTTGCATTTCCTGGAAGGATATATAACACATTCACAGATATGAGCAAAATTAAACATTGATTGGGCATTACTATGACTGGTCATCATTTAGAGGCAACTATTTTCAGAAAATAATATTGCTAGCTGAGTGGAAACTGTCTGACTGATTAATTTAAGGGAAAAGGTAAAAAGGACTGGCTTTGATATTACATTATTTGGAGAAAGAAAAAGACTTTGGAGATCATCTAGTCCAAAACTTTCACTTTACAGTTGAAAAGACAGATGTCTACCAAGCAAGAGATAGAGAATATTACAAAATGTAAAATGAATCATTTTGATTACATTAAATTAAAAAGATTTTATACAACAAAACCAATGCAACCAAAACTAGAAGGGAAGCAACAAATGGGGGAAAATCTTTATAACTAAAACCTCTGACAAAGGTCTAATTACTCAAATTTACAAGGAGTTAAATCAATTGTACAAAAAAATCAAGCCATCCCCCAATCGATAAATGGGCAAGGAACATTAATAGGCAATTTTCAGATGAAGAAATCAAAACTATCAATAAGCACATGAAAAAGTGTTCTAAATCTCTTATAATTAGAGAGATGCAAATCAAAACAACACTGAGGTACCACCTCATACCTACCAAATTGGCTAATATGACAGCAAAGGAAAGAAATAAATGTTGGAGGGGATGTGGCAAAATTGGGACATTAATGCACTGCTGGTGGAATTGTGAATTGGTCCAAACAAACTAGAGGGCAATTTGAAACTATGCACAAAGGGCTTTAAATGAATGCCTACCCTTTGATCCAGCCATAGCACTGCTGGGTTTGTATCCCAAAGAGATAATAGGGGAAAATATATGTATAAAAATATTTATAGCCATGCTTTTTGAGGTAGCAAAAAATTGGAAAATGAGGGGATGCCCTTTGATTGGGGAATGACTGAACAAATTGTGGTATCTGATGGTAATGGAATACTATTGTGAACTGGAATGACCTCCAGGAATTGATGCAGAGTGAAAGGAGCAGAACCAGGAGAACATTGTATACAGAGACTGATACACTGTGGTACAATCGAACGTAATGGACTTCTCTACTAGTAGCAATGCAATGATCCAGGACAATTCTGATGGACTTATGAGAAAGAACACTATCCACATCCAGAGAAAGAACTGTGGGAGTAGAAATACAGAAGAAAAACAATTGCTTGATCACATGATTCGATGAGGATATGATTGGGGATGTAGAATCTAAACGATCACCCTAGTGAAAATATCAATAATATGGAAATAGGTCTTGATCAATGACACATGTAAAACCCAATGGAATTGGGCATTGGCTATGGGAGTGGGGGGGGGGGGGAGGAAAGGGAAGGAGCATGAATCTTGTAAGCATGGGAAAATATTCAAAATTAAATTTAAAAAAAAAAACCCTGATGCCTGAGGAACTTAAGAGATTTGTCTAATATATCATATGAATGTCAGAGGCACTATTTGAACAAAAGACCTTTGACTCCAATTCTAGTGCTATTTCTACTGAATTTGAGGATTGTGGTGGTAGGGTCATTCTAGAAGAATATAGCATAAATAAGACATGGAGTGGGGAAAATGATTTTGATTTGACTAGGGTATTAATCTATTTATCTATGGTGATAGATTGATGGATGGAAAGAGAGGGAGAGGGAGGGGGAGAGAGAGAGAGAGAGAGAGAGAGAGAGAGAGAGAGAGAGAGAGAGAGAGAGAGAGTTATCTGAAGATGAGTAACATAAAATCAGTGCTGGCAAGGTAGGTTGAAGTCAAGGAGACGTGAATATCAGGCCAAGGATCCAGAAAAGGACTTAATCTGGGTTCAAATTCTACATCCTCCAGAGGGGGTGGTGAGGAGAAGAGAAATAGTGCTGGAGCCAAGGGACCTAGTACAAATTCTGCCTCTGACATTAATTACCCATGTGACTCAGGACCAACTATTTTACCCTTCTCATGCTTCAGTTTCTTCATCTGTAAAATGAGGGGGCTGGATTTGAGGACAATGATCAAATATATGAAACAAGGTTAATAATGCATTGGGAGCTGCCACAATGGACCACAAGAAACGAATGATATAACTCATCTAATGGCTTTTTTTTTAAACCTAAAAAATGCTATATAAATGTCAGACTTTCTTCTTATTATAATTTATAAACTCTAGATATAAGTAGTTATTATTCTTTCAGTACTGAAGTTTTTTTTTGGAACTGGCGATAACAACTGTGCATTAGAGAATTGATTGTTATTAGAGATAGATGGTTTGGAAGGGAAAGGGAGTTGGAGGCAGGGGACTCTTTTGATTAAACAGAAGGGAATGAAAGCCCGTTTGACTTGTAGTACCATGTACATGTATGCTTTTTAAACTGCTCAAAGCATTGCTATGTGCATTATCCCACTTTGCTCCCACAACAAGACTATAAAATAGGCAGGGCAGTTATTAATCCCATTGAACTGATAAGAAAACTGAGGCTCACAGAATTGACAGATGCCCCTCCAGCCCAGGTATAAACATATTTAGTGATGTCACATTTTGAATTTTCATGTTTCTTTGATGGTGTTGTCTCACTGACTCCCACATTGGAGATGCTTTATGGAGGCTTTGGGGGCTATGAGTTATGGTTCATATACATATAAGCTCCTCTATTGGGCTTAGCCTTTACAAAACTGCAGAAACAGACATGAGGGTGAAAATCCCCCTCCAAAAAACAATGCCAAAGACAGATCATGGAGAGCTGAGCAACACAGAGCGCATTCTACATCATCTGGAGGATTGGGAGTGGAAGGAGACATCCTCTAGGGAATCGTGGGGCTTCCCATCACCAGAGTCCCAGATGTGCCTTCAACCCTGTCGCATCATCAACGTATGATTAGGAATTTACTTGTATGAAAGGTTATTTACGAAGGCATTTTTGTGATTGCCAGAAAAGTCCTATAGGGCCATTTTCAATATTAGCATATGTTAACTGTAAAAACTGCTTAGTAATAGCTCCTAAATTTCCAGTGAGTAGTGGTGGTGGATTTTTTTCAATTGTGATTAATTATTCACATTAAGTTTCTCCAAATATTTATAGCAACAGAACACTAAAAACATTTAGCCTTGCCTGTTGTATCTATATTTTGATGCTTACGCTTGCACACAAAGTGCTCTTAGATTCTAAGACACTCTCTGGAAGAAGTTCAACAGTGCATTGTTAATGCCCTACTCATACAAAATGATTTTCAATCTCCCTGGGAATTTAGATTTGCACAAGTTATTAGGATGTGACCTTTCCCTTAGATTTATTTTAGGATCAAGTTAACATGGTATTTCCCCAGTGGGAGTTGCTGTACTTCCTTCGAAGATAAGGAAAATAGCAATCACAAACTATAGGGAACAAACTTAGTTAGGAAAGTGTATATTCCAAAGATGCTGATGACACTGCGTTCTTGAAAGAAGTCCATACTCTGTATTCCTCGGGTTTGAGAGGAAAGCCATGTGGCTTGTTAACAAAAGAAAACAAAAGCAACAGCATTACGGTATTTCCCTGAAATTTACTCCTAATTGTTTCTTGTCACAACAACCAAGTCTTGTGACTGTCAAAGATTAATGAAGATGTTTACGTCACCATATTTCCTATGTGTGTTCTATTGGGGATAGAAAAGGCTGAAAATGACAAGCTTTTAACAATTTAAATTCTTTCGGAACTCAGTACCTAGATTGAAGGAAAAGGGTGAGCATTCTATCAAGACACCAAAAATAACATAAAAGAGACAACAATTGCGTTACCTTTAAGGTCATCAGAGGAACATAGTAAATCAAAGATCTTAAAGATTATTAATGGCCCTTGAGAAAAGGAGAAAACAAATCTTTGGTTTGTGTAGGAAAAGTATCCTTTTGGGAAAAAAAATCCCTTTTGTGAGCACAAGAAAAATGAAGCCACGTACAACGTTTCTGGCTTATCCGTTTGCAATAAATTTAAGAGTATAAAATTGGATGCTCTGACATGACAGAGCAATGGAAACCTGCTAGATGTAAGGAATAGAAAAAAACTGGTTTCCCTTGAGAAAAAAAAAGAATAAGAAATTTATCTGATTTCCCTTCCCCAATGTCCAGTCTACTGCTTACTATCTTACTCTGTAGGTTGGCTCCTTTGATGATGATGAAGATGGAGTAGCGGTGGTGGAGGTGGTCAATGGCAGAAGTGGGATTGCATTGCAAATAGCCAAGATTAGGAAATTTTAAAAATTGACTTAAGTATAATTTACACAGTAGAATAAAAAGTCCTATAGGAGAAGGACTATGCCTCTTTGTCTCTGTCTTTCTCTCAAGTGCTTAATAAATACTTGCTGACTGGAAAGAAACTGCCTTATTTCCATGTGGATTTGATTTAGAGCTTGATTGAATTGCTGGTCAAGAAGACAAGGCTTCATTTACTAATCAGATCAAGAAACTTCAGCATAATAATTTTCTTTGGAAAAGTAGCTTTTTACGGTTTAGTAAAATCTTCAATCACATTCTAACATTTTTTAAAACCCTTACTTTTTGTCTTAGTAACAACTCTAAGACAGAAGGGCAAGGGCTATTATTGCAAACGGGCTTAGGTCATCTCTAGGTCTGGTGCTCTGTCCACTGTGCCACCTAGCTGCCTCCTCCTCTAACACTCTCTGCCTCTGTCTCTGTCTCTCTGTCTCTCTGTCTCTCTCTCTAAGCCCTTATCTCCCATCTTAGAAGCAATTTTGTGCATTGGTTCCAAGGTGGAAGAGTTAAGTGACTTGCCCAGGCTCACACAGTTAGGACATGTCTGAGGGCAGATTTGAACCTAGGATCTCCCATCTCCAGGCTTGGCTTTCAATCTACTGAGCTGCCTAGCTGCCTCGTAACATTCTTTGAAAAAAAAAAAAATATATATATATATATTTTTTTTTTTCTTCAAATTACCTCCTTCCAGTCTGCCCCTTCTCCTCCCATTGAGAGGGCAAGTAATATGATAGAAATCTCATTCACATTCTTCATAATTCAGAAAGAGATCAAGATTTCACTCATTAGGAGATATTGACTATAGATTTCCAAGTAGTGCTTTGCTTGAATTTTTTCAGATTAATTTGGCAACCATAAAAAACTGGAAAACTCAAGTACTACCAAAGCTGATAGGAAGCATTTCTGCAGTCCTGGGAAGGTGAATCACCATGAAGTAAACTGGCCTTATTCAAAGGGAATTCTTGTCACCTCCTATTAGACAGAATTGCTATTACCCAAAACAAGTGACATTAAATGGCTTTATTTAACTAAGCAATTAGCTTGTAGTTTCAAAAGTTTCTTCAATAACAAATATATGATTTTTTAAACATAAACATTTATTTTAAAAATCTTTTACAATTTTACTTATCAACCTGAAAGTTGAATTTTGCTTCAGTTAAAGAAAATAAAATTGTCTATTCAAACTAGCCAACAATATGGGAATTTAAAAACTGTGTTTTGTAGCTAATTCAACCTTCACCTTCTTCTTTTTTTTTTTTAAACCCTTACCTTCCGTCTTGGAGTCAATACTGTGTATTGGCTCCAAGGCAGAAGAGTGGTAAGGACTAGGCAATGGGGGTCAAGTGACTTGCCCAGGGTCACACAGCTGGGAAGTGTCTGAGGCCAGATTTGAACCTAGGACCTCCCGTCTCTAGGCCTGGCTCTTAATCCACTGAGCTACCCAGCTGCCCCCTTCACCTTCTTTTTTAAGCTTCTCCTGAAACTAGAAGAGAAAAGCAAACTTTTCTGCCTTTTTTGTTCCCAAAGTGGTTTTTCAATTTAAACTATAGTCCAAATAATAATAAAAATAAAAAATCATTCTGCATAAAACTATTGCTATTAAAAGGTTATCCTTTCAGTAGTTTGGGGATACTTAAATGACTGATTTTTAAAAATAAATTTCATCAGTAAGTTTATGTGTTTTTGAGTACTTAAATTTATTATAAAACTTTTATGGATAAAAGATTGCTAAATTCTCATGTCATCATTAAATATTTGGTACTTAGGTTCATAATTAATGACTGAACTTTGTACTAAGTATGTTGAGAATACTGGCAAGAAAAAATAGCTAAAAATGTAACATGGCCCGTTGTGACCTATTCATAAACTTTTCAAAAAAGAGAATAAGAGCATATTTTACTATGTAAAGAGAATCCACAATTCCTATTTCATGATAACATTTTTCAGCTTCATCATTTAAAATTAAAATTATCTTTCTATGAACTCCCCTCTCCTAAAAAAAAGGTTTAAACAAATTATACAAATCTGAAAGATTCTCTTGGTCTCTTCTTCCTTCTCTGTAAAACTGGGGTGGAGGCTAGAGATAAAGGGTTAGACCAGATGATTTCTATGACCTCTTTCAGTTTGAAATCTGTTTCTGTAACTTAAATAACATTTTAAGAAACCATTGGTTTTTTTTTAATCTCCTATGGTACATGGCCTGTTCGGTGCCAATTACAGTACTTTCTAACGACAAATATGAAGAAGTGCCTTTCTTATGCCTTTTAGGAGCCAGCAAAGAAATGAAAGCTTAGATCAACAAAGTCAAGTCAACAGTCATTTAAGCGCCTAAGATATGCCAAGCAAGGTGCAAAAAGGGCAAAAAACCCCAATGAAATGAAGCAAACAAAAGGCCCTCTGTTCTCCCTCATGGAGTCACAGTTCAATTAGGAGACAACATAAAAATAACTGTATAAACAAGCTATAGACAGGAGAAACTGGGAGATCATCTCAGAGGAAAGACGTTAGCATCAAAGAGAATCAAGAAAGCCTTCTGGAAGAAGATGGGACTTGAGATTTTAAATTTTGACTTAAATTTAGTGTCAATTTGGAGCCAGAAGAGACCTTTGAGAAAATAGACTACAAAACCCTTCAGGAAATAATCTATAATTGCCTGACTTGGTCAAATAAAAAGTCAGTCCATACCTAAGCTATTAGGTGGGTCTCCCCCCACCCTTCAAAAGAATGCCACATCCATGTATTTCTGTACAGGTACTCGGTGAACTAAATAGCCTCTGGGGTGATTTCCAAGACCTGAGACTGATTCTTAAAAGCATTTCTAATTCTTGGTGATTTAAAAAAAAAAAAAAAAGCATTTGCTAACCAATATATAGAGTCATTTTAAAATGCCACAAAGTCTAATAATGCAAAATGAAACAAACTAAGGGTCCCCATCCTAAAAAGAAAAGTAGTCCGCCCTCTTTGCTAATCTCATTTCTAAATATGCCCAATACCTTACCACGAGGTTTCAAAAGTCTACATTATCTATGTTCCAACCCCTGGAGCCCAAGGCATGGCAGTATAGAGTAGGCATCAGAATTTATTTACAGAGGGCAGGACTGAACTTTGCGTGTGGATACATACAGAAAATGATAAAGATCTTTGTGTCCCATTAGTAATTTACAGAATTGTGATTTGCTGCACCCAGCACACCTATAATTGAATTCCACAGCCATAAAATCATTGGGACCAAACAAGTTCAGATATCATTTATCTAAGCCCCTTCCCCCACCCTTGCCATCAGTTAACATATTTCTTATAGACCTTTCCTTCTTTTTATAGATTCATTTGTCTTGGTTATAAATTAACCCCACAAGCAACTCTCCCAGCTGCCTGGGCTCCAGAGTTTCCTGTGTACCAAGTTTCAGAGTTAGAAAATTTATGGTGCAAGAGCCATTCTTAATGGCGGACAGTGGGAAGGGAATGTCCAGGAAGGAGCTGAGTGGGAAAAGTGCCCCAAAGGTTTGTTGCAGATCAGGGAGGGGCATCCTGACAAAGGAACAGTGGGGGCACTCCCAGGGGATGAGAGAGAGAGAGCGAGCTGTCTCTTAGGATTTCTGGGACTTTTTGTTCCCTGTAAAAGTGTGCACCATGAAAAATAAAAGTATGAATTCTGAATTCAGTTACAGTGCTGGAATTTTAGAAGCTGCTTCTAAAAATCCAAAGTTTCTTTTTAAAAAGGTGTGAGTGAGTGTGTCTGTGTGTGAGAATTCATAGTATAAATGTATCTAAACAGAGAAACAGAGGCAGAGAAACCAAGAGAAAGACGCAGAGTCAAAGCTGTCAGATGTAGGTCTTTGGTTTTGTCTTTCAGATTTGAAAATTTAATATTTCTGTTGTAAATGGTCTCTACTTTGCCAAAAAAATGAAAACTTTTTAATTTCTCAGTGAAATATATTCTATCCCACCAGGACTTCCAACATTGCTTAGTGCTTATCTCTGGATTTCCCTATTTTCATCAAATTCCCTCAGTTGCCCAAGCTGAAAAACTTACTGATCTTTGATTGTTTTTCTTCCCTTGTCATTGTCCCCTCCATTCCCAGATATTTGTGGATTTATTCAGTTCTGTTCATTCTACCTATTTCTCTCTTCTCCTTTCCATTCTTAATACCTCTACCTCAATAAAGAGCTAGCTGACAACACAGAAATCTCTTAACTAGACTCCCCAACTCCAATTTCGTTACTTTCTAATTCAACCTATATACACTGTTTCCAAGTAAAATTTCCTAAAGCCCACTTCATATTATAGTGCTCTAAAACCTTCAATGGCTCCCCACTACTTAAAGGGGAAAAAAAAGTCTAAACTCTGCACAAGATCCTAAACAACACAGCTGTAACTGGTCTTTCCAGCCTTAGGGTGCCCCCTACCCCTTTCCACTCTGTTTCCAAGTAAAATTTCCTAAAGCCCACTTCATATTATAGTGCTCTAAAACCTTCAATGGCTCCCCACTACTTAAAGGGGAAAAAAAAGTCTAAACTCTGCACAAGATCCTAAACAACACAGCTGTAACTGGTCTTTCCAGCCTTAGGGTGCCCCCTACCCCTTTCCTTTACAGGCATCAAGTCAGATAATATTATTTATTATTCCCACTATTTTCTGCTTTTGCACATGTTGCACATGCTCTGCCTACAAACCTTCCGTATCCCTTGTTTTTTTCAATCCCCCATCTTTCCCTATAAATATTACACTAGAATGCCTTTATTTACCCTTGTATAGGAATATAAGGATACCTATGGATAAATGCATCCTTTCAGGCTCAGCTTAAATGGTACCTGTTTCTTGAAATCTTTCTTGAAACTTCCAACCAAATGTGGTCTCTTCCTCCTCTGAACCTCCATTGCATTTGACCCATTCTATTCTATTTTGTGTTATTAGTTATTTGTATACTTGTCTTAGTCTTTTTTTACAATTATGTTGAAAACAAGGAGTTCGTTTTAAATTTTGTGCTCCTATCAGTGCCTCTCATAGCATCCTATACCTAAGAGATATTCAATAAATAATTATTTCATTTAATCGATTTAATACTATAATTTTCTTAGGACTTCAAATGACCATGTTGTTGTTATCTAATTGTTTCTGACTCTTCATAAGTCTATTTGGGGTTTTCTTGGTAGAGATACTGAAGTGGTTTGCCATTTCATTCACGAGCCCAATTTACAGATGAGGAAAAAAAATAGGTTAAGTGACTTATCCAGGGTCCCACAGCTAATAAGTGTTCAAATCCACAATTGAATTCACTTTCGGCTCTGCACTCTATCCACTGTGTCACCTAGCTGCCCTTATGACTGCAGCTGCTTCTTCTTTGTAGGTCTTCCTTTATAGACCCAACCCTACTGATCAAATTCAAGTCTTCTGATTAGGTTCCACGTGGCTCAATGCAGCTTAGAACTCTAAAAACAAAACTGGAGGGTTTGCAAAAGAGATCGCACAGTTGAGTTGGTGTTTTGGAATTCATCTCTCATTTAAAGCCCTTCACAGCCGGATCCCTGCCTACCAGTCTGCTTATATACTTTACTCCCCTCCACATGCTCTATGGTTCAGTTACATTGGTCTATTTACTGTTTATCACACCCTGTATTCCATTTTTTGACTTTACATCTTTGTATTGGCTGTTCTCCATGCCTAGAATGTTCCACCTCCTTATCTCTACCTACTACTTTCCCTGGCCTCCTTTAAGAGTAAGCTCAAATCCCATTTTCTGCAAGGCTCACCTCTGCCCCCCACTACTAGCACCTTCTCTCGGACATTATCTCCTATTTATACTGCATATATTGTGTATTTACATAATTATTTTCATGCTGACTCCTCTGTTTGAATATGAGTTCCTTGAGGGAGGGACCATTTCCCCCCTAGTTTTATGTTTGTATCCCCAACACTTAATATAGTGCCTGGAACCTGGAGAGCATTTCATAAAGGCTCGTTGACTAAGTAGCACCCTTTAAAAATTTTGTGAGTGGTTAGTGGAAAGGAGGCTATATACAAAAAGATCTTCTGAAGAGATGCTGAATTTCTGTTTTTAAGTGATGGATGAACTTAAAAGGAGTTAGATGGCAGCTAGGTGGCTCAGTGAATAGTGCCAGGCCTGGGGATGAGAGATCCTGGGTTCAAATTTGACCTCAGATACTTCTTAGTTGGCGTAATCCTGGGCAAGTCACTTAACTTCAATTGGCCAGCTCTTACTATTCTTCTGCCCTGGAATCAGTACCTAGTATTAATTCTGAGACAGGACAGGACAGAACCGGACAGGAAAGGAAGAGAAAAGAAGAGAAAAGAAAAGAAAAGATCTATTCTAGATTCAATTTCCAATTCTCTTTGTCCTTCTATGGTTTGTAGAAGAACTGAAACTCACTCTAAGATACAGTAAGTTGCTGGAAATGAAGCTTGCTGATGCAAGCAACTCCATAATGACTCTGGACAATTCCTCTCTCAGTCATTGTAGCTTCTGTTTATTGTGCTAATGAATGACTTTAGGAAAATACTACCAGGGCTCCTCAAGATAGATCATCATCCATTTATTATGCACATACTATGTGCAATTTCTAGAGATGTCAATCCAGAGGAGGAAACAATCCTTATTCTCAAAGAGTTGACATTCCAAATGAATCTCATGGATTTTTGACGCCCCCTTCAAGTAGAAGCTTGTATGCCTAATGATTTTTAGGAACGGCTGTGTCAAAGACCTGCCACCTGGACCTAGAGTCCTGGGGCTTCCTGGAGTTACCCTGAAGTTCCTAGAAAAAACTAAAGGGATTTGGCAGAATGACGCAGCTGTGGACATTGATACATCTCTTACAGTGGGCAACCTTTGACTTGGTACTGATCTATTCCCTTGTGCTACAAGGAAAAGTAATGATTGTTTGTGTTAGAGATAAAAAGAGAAAAAATCTAGAAAGGCAAAATTTCAGACACTGACAGATTTGGGGACAGGAGACATTGTCTGATATCCCTTAAATCTCATCATATGTATGCCTGGCTACCACACCCAGTCATAAATCCAACCCTGGGAAGGTTCTATTCTAATAGATAGGCTTCTGGCAATGGGTGAGTAATTTTTCTTTTTGGAGCTAAACATGAAGAAGAAACGAGAGAATGTCTATATGCTTAGAGGATTTTTGTCCTATAATACATGGGGCAGGATCAATTTCAGCATCTTAATCAATATCTATAAAGGTTTCCACACTATGTGGTCCCTGCACCCAATGAAATCATATGTATAGACCAAGAACCCCAACAATAACAAGAAAAAACAAATCATACACAAAACAGCTTAATAATTTTAATTTAATTTATAATTAAATAATTACAAAATATTTATCAAACTGGTTGTGTGTGTATGTTTTGGTCTATACTTATGATTTCACTGGGGTAGGGACCTCATAGTGTGAAAACCTCCTTCTCAGATGTAGATAACAACTCATCTATTTCTTAAGAATCTTGCTTTTGTCCAAGGTCACTGAAAGTTTCAGTGAGTTGTCCATAGTCATGTGACCACTGCGTCAGTTAGGTCTTCCTGATTTCAAAGTTCCTCTACCAATTACATCACACTACCCCTTGATAGAAGGCTTAAAAACTTAAAATTATTTCATGTGTTATTAACAGTAGAAAAATAAAGACTAATTTAGAAAACTGATTAGAGATTTGTTTTTAAGTATTTGTGTATTTCACCATCCCTAGGTCACTTTCCTATCTTTGTTTTGTCTTCGGAAAAATGTGCTATTCTTCCCTCCTTTAGTGGGATGGCAAATAATATCATGGAAAAAACTATGATAGTCAAAATAAAACTCTCGAAGTAGAAAAGAACATATGGAAGAAATGCCTTGCTCCTTATGAAGCCGTGTTTAAAAATGGTCTCACTATCCAAATTCATTTTCACCTACCTTCTAAGTTGACTCAATCTAGAAAACTGTCTTCCCGTTGTATAAATGTGCTTTCAACTTTGCCCCCTTCGGATCTGAAAAAGGAAAGAGAAACTTGATTTTAATATATGATCCCACACAAGGTCTTTAGGGAGAAGCTAGATATGTTGTCCTAAACCCATGCAGTTTTGAGCCCATGAGAATAATGGTACATCATGGCAGCCCAGGGGAACATACTGAAACAGTTCTTGGGGGCAGCTGGGTGGCTCAATGGATTGAGAGCCAGGCCTAGAGATGGGAGGTCCTAGGTTCAAATCTGACCTCCAGGATGACCCTGGGCAAGTCACTTAACCCCCATTGCCTAGCCCTGACCACTCTTCTGCCTTGGAACCAATACACAGTATTGATTCCAAGATGAAAGGTAAGGGTCTAAAAATTAAAAATAATAAAATAAAACAGTTCCTACTTTAGGCACCTCCTGATTTCTCCTCACTGCCTTGCATTCTCTGCCACTGATTTTATTATGGGTCCTATATCCCTTTCATCAGTGAAGTATTTATTTACCTCTTTTTTTTTTTAACTCAATCTGTGATTTCATTGTTTCAGGGATTCCTGTGGAAACCTACTCTGTACTTACTCTGCAACTAATAGTTTCAGAGAGTTGTTTGGTGAAGAAGGTAATGGGAAAAGGAGAGGCTAAATAACTTGTCTAACCAGTATATGCCAGAAAAGGGGCTTGAATTCAGGTCCTCCTGCCTTTTGGGTCTCTCTTCTATTCCCTTGTCCATTTTACATGGAGTTAATACTGGCATCTGCTTCCCAGGGTAGCCTATAGATTTATTAAGTTATAGGATCATAGGTTTAGAGCTTGAGGGGAGCTTACAGGATATTTAGTCCAGTGATTCCAACCTCATTTTAATGAGGAGGGAACTGAGGCTCAGGGATACTGCCCTTTCCATCGTGAGTCTAGCAAGCACTTGTTACTTTAAAATAAAGACTACTTAAAAAAATAAAATAAAATAAAGGCTACTTAAATACAATATCTTGGGGTTTATGTTACTGTATATCAGTGGCATATGGCTATTACTTAGAAGCTGAGGGTATAACCCATATACTACAAAGAATCTTGGAAAACCATGAAGACACATTCTGCTTTCAGAAGATAAAAATAGCAAATAATAAAAATATTTATTTTATGGTATTATTATTAGCAAAAAAATATTAGCAAATTTTTTAAAATAGCAAAAGAAAAATGGAGAGTCACTTTTCCGAAATGAATCAGAGACAGAGTTGGGACCTACGCACTTAATTTTTATGAAAAGGGCAGACGCTGTCCACTTGGGAAGACAAAATAATGCCAGTGCCAAGAATCATATCAGCTTCAGCCTTGTGGTCCCAGGACCCAATCAAAGAACATTTTGCACACTACGACTTACAGATCAACTCTGAGCTTTCTTCTTTACAATGTCTGACACCTATAGAATCTAACCTCATACTTCCTTTCCTCAGTGTGTCCCATGGAAGCAGAAGACCTCAGGATTGAACCAATCCTTCATGTGAGAGGTCAAGCCAGTCCTGATCTTGAAAAGTACCACACAGTCTCAAGGAACTTTTCAAGTTTTCCTTATATAGTTATTATCTAGTGCCCTTTAGGGGATGGCAGATATTGGCTTTGAAGATGAAAAGCTGGGTTGGTGTTGGGTGCTGTTATTAATAAGAAGACTGTCCTTACTTTAATTACAACAAAGCACTGCTTTTTAGAGCTGAGCTGGGAGTTCTAGAGTTTAGAGTTGGCGGACCTTGATAGATCGCTTTTAACTTTTTGGTGGTTTTCGCTTTTCTTGGGTCCTTGGACAAAGTTTTTAGTCCACAAGGAGGCAGCACAGTGTAGTAGAATGAATTCTGGATTTGGCTTTGGAAGACCCGAGTTCAAGCCTTGACTCTGCTACTAATTATTTATGTGACCTTAGAAATGAGTCACTAATAGCCTTTCTGGACTTCCATTTGTGCCTCATCTGTAAAAGGAAGAGGTTGGACTTAATTCTATCAGAAGTCTTTCCCAGATCTAAATCTAGGATCCTGTAACCCTGTGACAGAGCAATGTGGACTCTTGATGCTTAACATGTTGGAGTGTGATGGTGGAAGAGTCATCCTTAGAGGTATGACATCATAGGAAACTTTGCTTACTAAAGGAATGCTGATTAGATTTCTTACAACACAGATATGGAAAAGAGATATTTGAGAACTGAAATTTGAGAAAACAGCACACTAAATCTCTGGCTTTAAAATTCAAGAATTCCTTATTCCTACCCCTTCTAGTATAGGAAGATACTGTGGTCACAGAATCTTGGATCATCAGGGATGGCAAGAAATTAAAGTTGAGGGGGCAGCTGGGTAGCTCAGTAGATTGAGAGCCAGGAGGTCCTTCAAATCTGACCTCAGACACTTCCCAGCTGTGTGACCCTGGGCAAGTCACTTGACCCTCATTGCCTAGCCCTTACCACTCTTCTGCCTTGGAACCAATACACAGTATTGATTGCAATATGGAAGGCAATGGTTTAAAAAAGAAAAGAAAAGAAACTAAAGTTGTTCATTAATGCATTCAATACTGAATGAGACAAAAAGAACAAGGAGTAATGAGCTTGAAGACACCAGGGCGCCAGTCCCAGCTCTACCATAAAAATGATTATGACTCTGGCAAACCAACAAAATTTTTTAAGCTCAATTCTTAAATCATTAAATTAAATTAGGATTAAATTAAATAATTCTAAGGTTCTTTCCAAGTCTAAATAATTCTGTAAAATTCTAATGAAAAGAGCATTTGCCTAGGAATCAGGAGACCTTCTCCTTGTTTACATCACTAACTCACTGTGAGTCCATGGAGTTATCATTCACAATAATAATACCTAGAATTGATATAGCTTTTTGAAGTTTGCTTAGCACTTAACATATATTTTACCATTAAATATATAAGAAAGACAAACATATGAAATATGAAACCAATATAACTGAAAACTAAAAAGTGTCAATTTATTGGATAACAGGTTGAGGAAGAGGACAGAGCTAAAACTAGACTCTAAGGTGGCAAACTTGCTTGATGGGGAAAATGGTTAAGCCTTAAAAAAAATTGGGGAAGTTTAAAGAAAGGATGAATTTTTGAGGAAAAAACAGAATTTAATTTTGAACACGATTTGAGATGTCAATAGAACATCTGGGTATAGATGTCCTAAAGCAATTGTTAATGAAGGACTTGAATTTAGTAGATAAATAGTACTTTATATATAGATTTAGGTATCATCTATTCAGAGATGATCAATGAACCCATGGAGACTGATAAGAACATCAAAGGAGAAAGTAGAGAAAAAGAGGAAGCCTCATGAAGTGGGAGGAGAAAAGGGATCCAGAAAAAGGGCCTGAGAAAGAACGATTGATAGAAAGGAGAACTCGGAGAACAATGACATAGAGGCCGAAGGAGAAATGAGGAGGAGGAGGAGGAGGAGAGAGCAATTGACACTGTCAAATGCTTTGATGCTGTTTCCTGACACTTTGTTCAAAACCTTCATGTCCAAATGCTGTAGCTTACTTATACCAACTCTGCATTTCTCCATTGTCCTTTGGATGATTCACAATTTTTTGTTCCTCAGAGATTGTGGCATTTGTAGATCTATGACATTATTGGGACGGGGGATTATTATATTTAAATGACTTTTTTTTCCAGGTTGAAGCTTGAGAGCCTTTGAAACTCCCAAATGTAATTCAGTTTATTCTCTTCCTCTTATTAAGTTGTGAGTCCAATTCATTACTTACTTAAAATGCCTACCCAAGATAGATGTAAATGTATAAATGTTTACACACACACACACACACACACACACACACACACACACACACTTTCAACTATATATCGGGATAATGCATATTTTTTCATCCAGTTGGTTTTTCCTTTGTGGATAAACCAAACTTTTTTGAGTGATCGTGGAATTTATTTGAGAGGTTCTACAAGGCTTTGGAACTTGATTAGTCTAGTATGACAGCATCTGAAATGGATTCTACAGTTGAGAACTATGTGTGTATATATACACATAAATACATATATATGTATAATTGACTAAGCATCACAACAATAATTCCAGATAATTGTGATTAGAGGTAAAGACACATTACTGTAGGACAGAGTGGTCAAGAAGTCCTTAGGAAAGAGTTTGGACCTAAGACAGGCCCAGAAGAATGAGGAGATTTTGAAGAGATAGACGTAGGGAAGAGTATATACAAAAGTTCAGGTTAAGGAATGAGCAGGATGGATTCTAGAACAATGAGGAGAGAGTTCATACTAGAACAATAGGTTGATAATGAAGGAAGAAAAGGGTTTGATGGGGAAGTTGGATGGAATCAGATTCCAGAAATCCTTGAGTGCTATAGACAACAGGGAGCAGAAAAAAGTATGATAAAATTAGTGTTTTTAGAAAAAATCAATCTGATGGTAGTATGTGAGATGGATTAGGTGGGGGTTGTTAGGGAGAGAAACTCATGGGTAGATCATTGAACACAAGCATGAAGCGATAAGAGCCTAAAATAGGGCAGTACAGTGAAGATAGAAAAGAAAGGGGGTAGATTCAAGAAGATTTTAAGGAAGAATTGATGGAATTTGGTGACTGAAATGTGGGGGAAGTTTCAGAGATGACTCTGAGATTTTCTGAGCCTGGCTGACTGGGAGAATGGTGGTGTTATTTATGGAAAAAGGGAAGTCAAGAGAGGGAAGCCAGTTTGAGAGAGATGATGTGTTCAATTTTGTACATATTGAACTTAATGTGATAGACGTAGAAATGACTGTGAGGTAGCTGGAGCTCTAAGACTGGACATAGGATGAAGAAAGGGTCATATGATGAAGCAGAAAGAGAATGGATTAAGAAGCAGGAAACTTGGAATCGAATCCGGGTTCTGTCACTAATTGCCTGCAAGATATTTTCCTGAGTCTCAGTTTCCTTATCTGTTAAATGAGAAGTTGGGATTAAGTCTTCTTCCCACAGACTAGTGCCCTTTCCCCCAAATTGGTCTGTTTCTATTGTGTATACATCTATATATGGCTATGCTGTCATCTCAAGTTCTTGATCTTTATATCTCCATTACCTAGCCTAGTGCTTAGCCTACAGTAAACTAAGAAAATGCTTGTTGATGGACTGACTGACAAGCTGATCTCCAAGCTGAGACAAGAGATAAAGATTTGAGAGTCATCAATGTGAAGATATCAGAACTTGTGAATGAATAAGTTCATTGGTGCAGAGAGGATCCAGAGCAAAGGCAGAGGATTATACCTTCATGGGTATGGACAAGGACACAGAACAAAAGGCAGAGGAAGAAAAGGAGGCAGCAAAAGAGAGAAGAATCCATAGAGTAGGGGAGAAAAGTCCAGTCCTGGCACCTGAAGACCAGGGGAGCAGAGACTGAAGAAAAGAGAGGCGATCAAGGTGGTCCAATGCTGGGACAAAGGGCCAGAAGAAAGAAAATAAAGAAAAGGTCACTGTATCTGGCAAGAAGGAGGCCACTGATGACTTTCAGTTGAATTTAAGGGTTGAAACCAGATTTGGGGCTACAAGTAAGGAAATGAAGGAAACAGGTATAAAAAAAAATTATCTAGCCTTCTTCCTCTAGCCTGCATCAGCCCACTTAATTTGACCCAAATAGGTAGTTGGATTTCTTTAAATCTATTTTTATTATGATTATAAGCAACTTTAAAAAATGATGTTTTACATTAAAAACTACTCAGGTCATTCCAAACTCTTGTTAGTCTTATACATTAGTAATCTAGGTGTTCGTATTAGTTTAAAAGTTTTAATAACCCTAGCCTCATTTCTCAAATATATAAGGAACTGAGTCAAATTCATAAAAATAAGAACCACTCTTCAACTGACAAATAGTCAAAGGCTAGAAACGGTGGTTTTCAGAAGAAGAAATCAAAACTATCTAAAGTCATAGGAAAAAAATACTTTAAATCACTATTGATTAGAGAAATGCATATTAAAACAACCCTGAATTATGACCTCACATTTATCAAACTGGCTAACGGTAAAAACCATGAAATAGGCTTTCTCAATTAAAACATAAGAAGAAAAATTTGATACTTCAATAGAAATAGACAACTTAGAGAAATCATTTTTGATACTGAGATGAAATCTGTGTAATTTAGCTTAAGTGAGGAAAAAACAATTAATGAGTTCCATTCATTCAAAAGATTTTTCTTGGGTACCTACTATGTGCAGATTCAAAGAGATGTGTACGACCAAGTATATTAAATTTTAGATCACAGCTTTGTAGACAGATTTATTCATAGGAGATTCAGTCCAAGAAAAGAATCTGCCATCGTGCCTATGGCTGTTAGTTAGAAGATGATAACCAGTTGATCCCTATATATATCAACATTAACGATGTGAGGGAAGTGGTGAAACAAGTAAGAATTTTCTGACGGTGGATGGTGTTTTGTATGGGAGAATTTAGAAGTGATAGTGTAAAACTCATGTAGATATACTCACACATACAGAGTCTCAATATAAATGCATACATATGTGTACTTCAAAAGAAACTGTTCATTCTATTATTGTAAGTTCCTGATAGTCAGGGACCTAGGAATGCATGTGCATAATACATGGGACACTCTTTTGTGGGTAGCAACTGTATCTTATACTTCCACAACCTATGGAAATTCTACTTTTAGAGGTCACCGTGAAACTTCATCCTAAACCCAATGGTCATTGACTTCCCAGGGAAACGCTACTTTTAGAAGTTGTCATGAACCAACTTCAGCCCAAACCCAGTGGCAAGGGTCATTGACTACCAAACACTTTCTCTTCCCAAAAGCAAATAAGCAAGTTAACCACACACATGGAACAAGCAACTTAATTTGTTTTAAAGTAAAATATAAAATATTTCATTAGACTGCTTTTAAAATTGAGAAAAGAAAATACAAACCCTATTCAATAAGAAACAGAAATTTTGTTCTATTCCACCTTAGTTAAAGTTTAAAAAAGAGAGAGAGGGAAAAAAGAGTCAAGTAGATAGGAGTTAAATGGCAAAAGGACAGGAGGAGAGAGAAAGGAGGCAAAAAAGGGGAAGAAAGAGGGAATATTCAAGGGAAGGACAGAGAAGATGCAGAGAGATTGTGGGACAGACAAAAAGAAAAGGAAAAGCATATAAAGGGAGACAAAGTGAGAAGTAGTGAGGAAAAGGAAAGAAATGAAGAGGATAAAGGAAGAGAAAGAAGGAGAATGGAGAGAAAGAACCAGTACATTCTAAAGCAAGTGAGTTATTTTATATAAACATGAAGTTAGGATTTATTTAGTCCAACCCTCTCATTTCACAGATGAGGAAATTGAAGTTCAAAGTTATATCATCAATAAATGGCAGAGCTGATATTCAAACTAGATCCTCCAACTTCAAATTCGATTGTATGAGATTTCCACTTGGATTTTGAGAATCAGACTAAATTATCACTGTCCTCTGGCATATCGTATTGAAGAGAGATTATGAGAGCTCAAAAATCTGCAACCAGCATTCTTTCAAATCTGCAGTTGTACACAGGATCAGAGACTTACAGCAGAGAGAGACCTGAGAGGTCATCTAGTCCAAAACTTTTAGACGTAAAGAAAAGAAGGCCCATGAAAGTTAAATGACTTATTCAAGGCCACAGAGCCGATAGTAAGTGGTCAGAATTTGGATTCAGGTCTTGGAATTCCAAAGACAGCCCACTTTCCATTTTCCCACATTACTTAAAAAAAAACTGAACAAACTGGTTTCATGGGCAAAAAAAGCAGTCACGGGGAAGGCAACTTCTTTTTAGCTCCCTATCTTCTTTGTGTATATATATATATTTTGGACTAGTTTTCAGGTAATACTTGCAGATAGGATGAGAATCTAGTGTAATTCTCTTTCTAGAATTTTTCAAAACTGTGGTCAGTTTTCAAGAAAAAAATTACACTTTAAAAAATCTCTCAAAATATAAGGACCATTGTTTTTAGCTCAGAACAGAAACAGATGGAAGACTGTATCATAAAAAGGGGTGGATTCCTAATATCTTCTTCCAAAGTAGAGAATAATTTCCCAAGAAAACTGTGGATCTTGAAATGCCCAGACTGAAGTTTGTTTTGCTTATCCAAACTGGATCTTGTTCTGATGCTAATCTTTGCCTTCAGCTGATAGCACAAAGGCTATAATAACCCGTGTAAAACTAAAGTAATGTCCCTTCTCTGAATTAAAGGCATGCTAGAATTCCCCAAATACATGGTGAGGGTGGGACTTTAAAAGGTTCTCTTTTAAAAAAAGAACCTTCAAAAGGTTCTCTTGATCCTTTGCAGTCCGGAAACACTTTACTGCCAGCATTTTGTCATTTTTAAAGATGAAGACAATCTCTCTCAGAGCCTCAGTTTCCTGATCTGTAAAAATTAGGATAAAAATAACTTCAAATGAGATAGTTATACAAAGTATTTTGCAAATCTTAAAGATATGCATGCCTACAAAGTTATTATACACATGAGCGTATATATATAAGCTAAGACCTATATATATATAAATAAATGTGTATATCATTTTAAAGATTAGAATACTAAGGTCTAAGGAAGGGAAGAGACTCAAGGTCACACAGGGAATTAAGGATCTTTCCCTCCCTTCTCCTCTGTCCTCTTTTCTCCACTCTTATTTCAATTCAGGGCTCTTTTGATGGCATAATGCCTTATGAGATTTTGTATGAACTTTAACCCACAGAAAAATAGCATCCTCAATACAGCTCTCTTCCTGCTTCCTCTCATGGAGTGTAATGCTCAGTCTCATCCAAACACAGTACGATGTCACAGAAGAAGTAAGAGAAATAGTGGGAAGATCAGCTGCTTTGTGATGTTGTCTTGTGTAACTGATTTCTGTAGCAATCTGCTTTATAAGCAGAAACCATAAGCCATTTGGGGAAAAAACAACAATGGAATCATCTGTAAAAAGAATATACTTTAAAAACCCAAGGGGAAGGTAGGTGGCTCAGTAAACAGAGAGCCTGGCCTTGAGCTGGGACTGGACTCAGACAATTCCTAACTATGTGACCCTGGCCAAGTCACTTAACCCTCATTGCCAAGACCTAACGTCTCTTCTGTCTTGAAACCAGTATTGATTCCAAAATAAAAGGTGAGGGTTAAAAAAAAAAACAACAGACTGCAATGTGTATTGCCTCAGATGTCAATAATTAAGATGATGTGTGTCTATGAATGTATATGTATGTATGTAAATGTACATCAATCAAGCCAACAGTCAGATGTAGGTTAGTGTAGTCCCAGGTTACAGAACTAAAATCTCACCTTCTATAAGAAACCCTTCTGGATTCCTTTAATGTTTACTGCCTTTTCCCCTTACTGCTTATCCAGGATGGTTTATCTAATACCATAGTTGTCTGCATGTTCTCTCCCCACTTTGAGCATCTTTAGAGTAGACACTATTTTTTACCTTTCTTTGTATCCCCAGCACTTAGCACAGTGCCTGACACATGGCAGAGGCATAAAAAGTAAATTCATTAACTTTTTTCATATGTCATATAGATCCCTTTGGCAGGCAGGTGATACCTAAGGACTCCTTCACAGTATGTTTTTAGAGGTAGAAAATAAAATATAAAACTCTCTCTCCCTTTCTCTCTCCCTCTTTCTATATCTATCTGTCTATGTGAAATTTATTTATATTTATATGTGAAATGTTTATATTAAACTACAGCTACCAAAATATTTTAAAAAATCAAATTCAGACTCCAGTTTAAGAACTCTTGCCTTTAATGACAAGTTTTTTGAAAAAGGACAAAACTAAGAGCATATTCTAATTCAGGCAGAGGACACTGATATCAGTTTCTTCATGGAAGAAACAGAAATGCATTCTGCCAAAGTAGCACTCCAGAATAGGATTAGGGAATCATAAAATCTTAAAGCGCCTTAGAGAGCTCACTTGTTCCATCATTCAATCAACACTCAGTCTAACATCCCATCTGTGAAAGAATCACTTATTTTCTGAGGTCCAGCTACATAGGCTGGTCTAGCATTTCCAGAGGCTCTAGCCCTGAAGCTAATTTTCCTTAAACAGTGCTGAAACCATCCTCCAGACTTAATTGACCCACAGAACTAAGCTTCCAACCACTCATTCAGCCTCCTTGTAGGCTATGTGAAAGATCAAACATGGGAAGTCAAGAGCTGCTTTATCAGGTTTCAGATACATCTATGGTAAATGTGAAGGCAAGGAAGCTTCACCAAACTGTATGCTGTATCCTCGCTACATATCCTTTCCCTGCTTTTGCTAAGTAGACTTCCTTTTAACTGTTAGAACGTCATTAGGCTTCTCATTTTGGTCCAGTCTCAAACCTGAAGCCTTACACTAGCCTGAACCAGTCTGGGCTTGATGAACTATCCAATTAAAAAAAATCCCTTTTCCAGCCTCTCTGATGGATGGCCACCCAGCCAATGCATGAACTCCTCCCACAAAGGAGGGCTGATCAGTTATCAAGTTAGTCTACTTCTAGTTTGGATAGCCATTAGGTCTCCATCTGCCTCTTAAACTTTCTTTTTTTACTGCTTCCTAAAACAAAGCTCCCCCCGGCAGCTGGACAGTTGGCCGCCATTTGGAATGTCCATCCTAATTTTGCTCATACCACTTTTCCACACTGGAATGCGTTTGGCATTTCTTCTGCCTTTTGGTCTCACACCTATATCTCAAAGTCTATCTCAAGTCCCATCACCTTCATGAGGCCGCCATTAAGTACTGCAGCATTGATCTTTCTCTTCTTGGGTGTTTTGGGTTTTTTTTTTTTGGTGGGGGGGAGGTATGTGATACATTCTAGTGTTAATTTATGTTACAGAAGGTACACTTGAATTAAACAATTTTAAACACATGAAAGAGGGTAAAGATTTGTATTTTACCAAAATCTCAGAAATGTATAAAAAGGTTTATCATGCAGCAAAATACAGTGGTAGTACTAAGGACAACTGGGCTGCATAGATATTAGTCTACAAAATGTCACTGACTGATAGAAACATTTGCTGCTATTTAATTAGGAGCAATTAGGGGCAGCTAGGTGGCTCGGTGGATTGAAAGCCAGCTCTGGATATGGGAGGTCCTGGGTTCAAACCTGACCTCAGACACTTCCTCGCTATGTGACTCTAAGCAGGTCACTTAACCCCATTGCCTAGCTCTGATCGCTCTTCTGCCTTGGAATCAATGTATACTATTGATTCTAAAACAGGAGAAAAGGGTTAAAAAAAAAAAAGGAACAGCATGGCTGGCTTATTTCTAGTTAGCAGTTACCTCATAACATCTTCAATGTGTTATATTATTTAGATTTACTTCTTCACAAGATTATGATATTCTGAGTTGAAATGAGCAATTAGGTCATTAGAAATAATTTATTCCATCTCTATCATTTCCCAAATGTGAGGGGTTAGGTGAGCAAGAATGGTGAAGTTGGAGTCCAAGAAGACTGGTGTTCAAATCCAACCTCTGACGTTTATTAACTATGTGACCCTGGTGAAGTCACTTATTCTCAGTTTCTTTACCTGTAAAATGAAGATAATAATAGCAGCTACCTCATAGAAATGTTTCAAGGAGAAAATGAGATAATATATAATACTTTGTATTCCTTAGTGTGACATAGAAATACTAGCTATTATTATTGTTATCATTATTTTTATAGATGAGTAAACTGAGGAAGACAGTGATTATGTGGTTTGCTTATGGGTCATGTTAGTAATAAGCAGTAAGCAGCTAGGCAGCTGGATAGTACTGGATCTGGACTCAGGAAAACCTGAATCCAAATCCAATTTCAAATACCTTTTAGCTGTATGACCATGGGCAAGTCACTTAACTCGTTTGCCTATCAGACAGCTAGGTGACTAAATCAATAGAGCACTGGACCTGGAGTCAGGAAGACCCAATTTCAAATCTAGCACAATTATTTACTAGCTGTGTGACCCTGGGCAAGTCACTTAACTTCTGTTTGCCTTAATCCACTGGGAAAGAAAATGGCAGACCACTCCAGTATCTTTGCCAAGAAAACCCCACAGACAGCACTGATAGGTTATAGTCCAAAGGATCATGAAGAGTCGGACACAACTAAACAATAAGGAAAAGTAGAACATGAAACAAAACCTGTCTCCCAAGTCCAAGCTCAATGCTTTCCCCCAAAGTGCTGCCTCCACTCATTTTAACATTGATTCACACATTGTCCAGTACTTGGCTATAGGCTCTTGGAAGACCTTATCATCTTTTTTTTTTTAAAGATGTATTACCCTTAGTGCTTTCTATAATTCTTTTTGAGTAAATGAAGAAAAATTGCATCAACTCAAATAACTCAATCACTTCTTTATTTCTTTTCCTTTCCTCTCAGAACATCCTAACTCATTACTAACTTAACAGGAAAAGGCACTGGGCTGGGAATCAAAAGACGTTACTCCTATTCCTAACATTGCTACTTTAAGGTGTGTGGTCAAGTTTATCATCTAACTCTCAGTCTATCATCTAAGTCTCAGTCTTCTCATCAGCAAAATAGAGATAACATTTGCCCTTCATAGTTTGTTATGAAGAAACCATCCCATGAACTACAAAGTACAACAGGAATGGGAGCTTCTATAATTATTATTTATTGATAACATGGCTAGCCCTTCTTTGGACAGCTTAGTGGCACAGTGCTTAGGAGTGCTGAGCCTGGACACTCTAGCTATGAGACCCTGGGCAAGTCACTTAACCTTGTTTGCCTCCATTTCCTCATCTCTAAAATGAGTTGGAGAAGGAAATGGCAAACAACTCCAGCATCTTTGTCAAGAAAACCCAAACAGGGTTATGGAGAGTCAGATAGGATGAAGACAATTGATTGACAATAAGTTCTTTCCTTACACCAACAGATGAACAGGTGCAACTGTAGGAGTTGGGTGGCTGGCTGCCCATGGGAGAACAGGGTACAAACTCATTACAGTTATTCTTTCTTATTAGACTCCCACATCAATAGATTAATTCTTAAAGAGAAAGAGTAGGTGTGGATTTCATAAGGCCATATGAAAAACTGGTCCCTTAAATTGTTTCCCTTGTATGTACATAAATCACCATCCTTCTCCTCTATCTTGATTGGATGTTGCTTTATAAATCCCAGACAATAGCTGTCTTGTGTAACGTATGTTAATCACAGCACTGGGGCTTCTTAACTGTTCAATACTATACGGAAACAACTTGATCATAGAGAACAGCTGGGTGAGTCAATTGATTCGTATTTATAGTATCATTGTTAAAAAAAGAGCTCGTGATCCTTAGCAAATAACTATATGTGAAAGTAAAAGATATTTTCTTTTTCATCCTTTCCCATAGCCACTAAGGATGATAGCGCTGATTGCGGAAAATTAGGAGTTTTTCCAGGACAATAGCCCTCAACAGAATTGGTTACATTTGCCATGGGAAGATTCCAAATCAGAACAGTAATATTCAGCGTGAGCCCTTAGGCTGTAAAAACCTGTTCTTCTGACCAGAACAACGAAAGATCCAAGGTAGAAAGTTAAAGCCTATAATTAACATTTTTCCCTTTCATATCCCATTTTGCCTGCTTTAGAAAACTAAAGGTTCTGGCATGGGTTTTAAACCACTGCGGTTCTCCACTCTCATAAGAGTGTTTCAAATAAAAGAAAGACATTCAATCAAGTCTCTTTCATACTCGTGTCAATGAGGAGAGTGGAAGAAACACAGTTATTTCAAAGGAACTTAAAAAAAAAAGAAAATTCCACACCTGTGTTTAGAAGCAAGTCAATTTAGCAAATATTTACCAAGTTCCTACTAAGTGCCAAGAACTAAGGTAAGTTATCAGGTGGGATATAAAAGAAGTATATGATCACCTTTTTATTCTCTAGGAATTTTGGGAGTCCAATACTCATGCACGTAAAATCATTCCACAGTGATAGAAGATGATAAAAATTAAGGGAATTATGGGAAGGAGAGTTAATGAGAATACAGTTACAAAATAACAGAACTAACTCTAGAAGTACCCTATCAGCCATCAAATCCTAGCTTCTCATTTTAAAAATGAGGAAACCGAAGTTTTCAAAAAGTTGACGTTTCCAAATCTACAAAGTGGCTAAATCAAAATTTAATCGCAAATCTTCTCACTTCTAAATCTAGTATGTTTTCCCTCAGTCTCCTTCAACCAACTGTGAAATTAATTCAGCTTTGGCACTTTGACCATAGTAGACACTTAGCAAATATTTGTTACTGGGTTGAACTAACAGTTCACAGGATTTGTTTAATTCTATTCTATGACTTTGGAGAACATGGGAGGCATCATATCGACAAATTTATGTTTCTACTGATATTTAACATGGACTAATTCCAAATTAGTTTATATTTTCATAACATATCAACTGATGATGGGGAGGGCAGGCCATAATTGTGCTACATGGCTGGGGAAATCATCCAGGGATTAAAAATTTACTGTGAATAACCAAAAATTAACTGTATGTTCAGTGTTTTTGCTATGGGTCAAAGGTCATTCCAAGACTTAAAGTCATAGAACCTGAACATTTCAGAGTAGAAAGGGACCACATAGACCATTTAGTCCAATCAACACTTGCCAAAAAGAAGCTCGTCTACAAGATGACCTATGAGAGATAATGATAACAGTAATAATAGTAATAATAAATAGTTACCATTTATATAGTGCCTACCATGTGCCAGGGATACTTTACAAATCTTATCTCATTTGAACCTCATAACAACCTAGGGGATAGGCACTAGTATTATCTGTATTTTATAGCTGAGAAATTTGAGGCCAAAAAAAAGTTAAGTGACTTGCCTAGGCTCACACAGCTAGTAGATGTCTGAGGCTAGATTTGAACTCAGATATTCCTGACTCTAGCACCCTAGTGGTCATCAGGTCTTTACTTGAAGCCCACTAGTGACATCTCTCTATTTCCCGAGATAGCCCATCCCACTTTTAGGTCACTCATCTGTCGAGAAGCTGTCAGACCTTGAGAACTATTGCCCAACATTGTGTGACCATTGGATGGAGGTGTGGTTTGAAGACTCAATCCCTCGGAAATTTTGTGGTCACCTACACAACTCAATGAGAGCCAAGGAACTGGAAACTCTTGTCTTACCATGTACATGACGATCACCGTTTCTTGTTAGCTTTTCATATGTGGGTTTTAGCCTTGTCAGCTCTAGGAAGATCATAGATTCCTCAAAAACAAGACAATATCTTATGCTCCTTTTAGAGTATCCCATCGTGCTTTTCTGATCTGTAGTAGGTTCTTAAAATAATGCTTATTCATTGACTGACTGGTGCTGAATACATCATAGAAACTCAATAAATCATAAGACAGGTCAATGCAAATTGGCTCAATTGAGATGAATTCATGAAAAATGAAATTGAATCCTTTGGTTATTTCTAATTTGATCTTTGTGAGTGGGTCCTACCAATGTCAAGAATCCAGATCTGGTACCAAAAGACCAAACAATTTGCTTTATCCAAGGCAGGTCAAGAAATCTGGGTTCAAATCCTCACCTCTGAGCTTGGAACACAGGCTGGTCATTGAACTACCCTCAGGCAGGGTCTTCATCTGTAAAATGTACCTAATAATACCTATAGAACCCACCTAAAAAGGTTGATCTGAGTGCACATTAAATGAGACCATGTTGGTAAGGCAATACAAAAAAATCTCCAAGCAGTATATGTCAGTAATTAGTTTGACTCCATCTGGATTCCTTAAAAAACCTTTTTTGTCTGTTTTTTTTTAAAGGGAAGGTTAATTTCCCCCAAAAAAATGTTTCACATGGTTATAAATCTGCTTTTACCTGGTCACTTAAACATCTTCTGTTGCTTTAACGACTAAATTGAATCAATGATCTGACCAGTCTGATGGGAGTACAGTTATTAGTTGCTATGGCAGAGGAAATGATATGACCAAAAATATGGTCAATTAAGATAAGGTCTTCTAAGGTTGCACAAATATAAGCAGAGCTGTGAACTCACTAGTCAACCATTATGGCCTAAAACATATGATTCCAGGTCCTAAGGAATGTCAAAGTATACCTTTGCTTCATGAAAACAAAAAGGTTCTTGAAAAGGTCAATGTGAACATAATTTCTAGACACAGAGTATTATTTTTAAATCATTAGTAGAGCTTATGATCAGAGAGTAAGGCTGAGTGATAGCTAGGAGAAGGGTTATACAGAATGAAGACTTCAATTTGAGGCAGGAGGGGGAGGTGGGGAATAAGTTCTGGTCTTTGTCTCCACTCCACATCTGTTTCTACTCCTCTATTAAGGTCAAGTCTAAGGGTGTAGCTCAGATATATACTAGCCTTGATTCAATCAATTTTCCCAAATGCCATGACTCAACCAACCTCAATGTGGTGTCACACCCCATCAACGAGCCATCAGCAGTTCCAAATGTGCCATCATTCTTTCAATAAGGATTTATAAAACATCTGAGATATGCAATACATCTCCCTAGGCTCTGAGGTTACAAAGACAAAAAATAATAATAATCTTTGCCCTCAAGGAACTTCCATTCTACGGGAGAGTTCCAACATAAATGTCAATTCGTAAATATTGTGCAAAGGAGGTAGGTTGGGGATTACCAGAATGTCTTGTCCAAAGAAGAATAAGAAGGACATTTTTTGTGTTGAAGCTCGCAATATGTGAGTGGGGAATAATATGAAATAAACACAGAAAGGATGATTGGAGCTAGAGAGTGAGGGGCCTTAAATGTGAAACACAGGAGTGCGTATTTTATCTTATAGGAGATAGAGAATGGCTGAAGCTTCTGGAGCAGAGAAAAAAGATGGTCAGGGAAACCTATTTGAATCTGTTTTTAACAAAGGTATAGGGCAGCTGTGTGAAGACTAGACTGAAGAGGGGAAAGGCTGGAAGCAGGGAGAAAAGGCAAGGAAGGCCAGATTAGGGTGATAGCCCTGGCCTGGGAGTTCAAAGAAATAGGGTGTATTCAGAGAGAAAGGGGTGGAATTCAGAGGTGTGGAGGTAGAATCAACAAGGCTTGACAATTGATGGGATGTGGGGGTGAGAAAGACTGAGAGGTTAACAATGACTCAATGCCTAGAAGATATGGGTGCCCTCAATAGAAATAGGGAATTTATGAAGAAGGATGGGCTCAGAGGAAAACAAAATGACTTCAGTTTGGGACATACTGAATTTGGAAGGAGTATGGGGAACCCAGAGGGAAATATCCAGGAGATAATAAGTGACATGCAACATTTCAGAGAACGGGAGTAAAATGTCATCAAGGAATAATAGGAAAAATATATAGCATAAAAAGAATATATATGAAATAGGAAAAATGGGAAATAGGAAGTATAATAGGAATATGTAAAATGGGAAATACATATAGAAAAAAAGATATAATATGATAATGGGGGAAATAATAGGAAAAGGACAAATAGAATAATAGAAAAAGAATGCAATGTAATAGGGAAGATAATATAGGAATAGGAATTATAATAGGAAAAAAATGTGTCTAGGTCACATGTCAAGGGTGAAATGGACCTCCACTGGTGCCTTTAGGGATGTCAGGAGAAAAAGGGAAGGCCTCTATCATTTTGGGTGGACTCATGTGATGAAATTATGGGGGAAATTATGGGGGCAAGAGTCACCCCAGACAGATGCTCAATTATGTATTGTTGGAGAAAGCTATGAAAATTGATGAAGTCATAAATCCACATTTTGAACACAGGAAGATTATCTTTATATTGAAACAAAGACCACCTGTACCAATCATCCCCTTGGCCATATTCTTTACATAAAATACTTTAAAATGCCTAATATATTGTGTATATATGTAAAGTAATATACATATATATAATGTATATATGAGTAATTTAGCATATGTATATATAATATATATTCTAGAAACCCAAGTCCTAAACACATATTGAAGTGAATTGAATAAGCCAAGGACTGATTCATTTGATTGTATCTAACTAGAACGATTCTAATCGTTAAGACCTATGTCAAAAAATCTAATTCCACAAATTGCATGTACTATGCCAACTCTATTAATAAAGAGACCACATTCTAATTTCTGTTGTTTTGTTGCTCAGTTGTTCATTTATGTCCAACTCTTCCTGACCCCATGGATCATAGCATGCCAGGTCTTTCTGTCCTCCACTATGTCCTGAGGTAGGTCCAAGATGATGTTCAATGCTTCTAAGACGCCATCTATGCATTTCATCCTTTGCTATCCCCTCTGTCTTTTTTCTTCAATCTTTCCCAACATAAGGATCTTTTCCAATGAGTCCTGTCTTCTCATTATGTAGCCAACATATTTAATGATACATTCCAGTTTTTAGACATTTCCTTAACTCATGTAAAAAATTCCAAATCCTCCCCCTCCCCATCCTTACACCCAGCTAGAAATATTATTAGAGGCATGGGTAAATACTGATAGAAAGTAAGCTCCTTGAGGGCAGACACTATCTCTTATTTATCTTTGTTATCACCCTGAGCCTGATAAATAGGATGTGCTTAATCAATCCTTGTAGAATGATTCCAGGATGTTCATCCTTATCACACTGCACCCTTTCTTGCATTCCTTCCTGTGGCTCCTTAGCTATATCCAGTTTGGAGTCCAATCTGTAAACTCCCTTGGTCCTAAATGGAGAAAGAGGGGATACGCTCCCATTGGGTAGGGTTGCCTGACCAGAGAAGGGAGTACCCAAGACAACACTTGCTACCTCTTCCTAAGCTGCCTCTACAACCACTAACAACTCAGCTTGGAAGAGACCAGGATTTACTCAATTTCCATCATCCTCAGGTTGACTTCATTAAAATGATTCCCTCCTCCTCCTCCCCCAGAGGATCCTTTATTTTTTTTTAATTTGCAAAATTTTATTTAATTAGTTAATTTGTACTATTTTTCCATAATTACAAGATTCATGTTCTTTCCCTCCCATAGCTGACACACAATTCCACTGGGTTTTACATGTGTCATTGAACAAGACCTATTTCTGTATTATTGATAATTACACTAGGGTCATAGTTTAGAGACTATATCCCCAATCATATCCCCATCAACCCATGTGATCAAGCAGTTGTTTTTTTTTTTCCCCACTGAGAATCCTTTAATCAAATTCTGTGCGAGTTATTTGTATCTTTATTTTTTTTAAACCCTTACCTTCCATCTTGGAATCAATACTGTGTATTGGTTCCAAAGCAGAAGAGTGGCAAGGGCTGAGCAATGGGGGTCAAGTGACTTGCCTAGGGTCACACAGCTTGGAAGTGTCTGAGGCTAGATTTGAACCTAGGACCTCCCATCTCTAGGCCTGGCTCTCAATCCACTGAGCTACCCAGCTGCCCCCATTTGTTTCTTAATCTGGAGTCCTGCTATGTATATTTTGAAAGCTGAAACTTAGCTGAAACCAGTGGTTCTCAGAGGGTGCTCCTCTCCAATTGTACCCACACTTATCCTAGGAATCACAGGCAGATACCCAAGCATCCCAAATCTCCAGGGCTACATTTTTTAGGGCAAGGAAATATACTTGTACCTTGAGTCCAAAACCAGAGAACACAAGCAAAACCCCCAGGGGATCCCAAACTTTTGAAAACCACTAGTCTAAAACAATATTAACTATGAGATCATAATACCTGAATTATGGATGGCCTTTTTTTTTTTCAAGTTGGAAGTGACTTTTCATTATTTAGAATGAGAATGTCAGTTACATGGAAAGAGAAGACTGGAACAGATATCATCTGGTCCAATCTTCTCATTTTATAGATGAGACCAGAAAGTGACTTGCCCATGGTCATAGAGGCAATAAGTGACAAGTCAGTCCCTTCCCTCCAGACCTGGGGCTCTTTCCACCATGCCACTATTATCTCTCCCACTGAGAGCCTATTCTTTGCCCAGTATAGAGAGAAAAAAACCCCACTTACAAATTAAACAAACGGTGCCAAATTAGAGGGAAGAGGGAAAAGATGAGAGGAAGAGCTACTAACATAAAAAACTTCAGAATAGCTTTTGAAAGGGTGATTATTCATGTTTATGCATGAATAAATAATAAAATTTAATAATTTAATAAAAGCTATCCTCCAATTCTGAAGCAATGAAAAATTCTTCAAAGAAGTCCCAAAGAAAGAGAAAAGCAAAAATCCAAGCACTCCCTGGGGCTTGCTTTAGGATTTCTTGTACAGTACAATGAAAAAGGGGAGGGGGCACGGGAATTGAATTAATTCAAAAGCTATTTATATAGATTTTAAAAAATATTTTTCTGGCAGTTTTACAATTTTCACACAGAGAACCAAGGTTGCTGGGAGAGGGCTTTGGGGAAACATCTGTTCTCATGCTATTTTAAACCCTTGTTTAATTTGTTAGGTTATGATTGCAAACTATACAACAGGGTATCTAGGCCTCCTAATGGTCATTTGTAAAAGAACCCTAAAATCTGTGATGGCTCTTTATTGGTCACTAATTAGGAATCTAAGTTCAACGTGAGGAAATGAGAGAGGAAAACCAAAGCCATCTAATGTTAGAAGAGTTGTCAAAATGTGGAGAGTGGGGAAGGGGAATGGAAAGGATGGTTTCACAAGTAAATAACCCATATAAAGACTAGTAAATATGTACAAATGTTGTATTGGGCAAATGCAAAGATAAACAATGAAATGTTCAATGCCCTTTAAATTCTGTGCAGGAGGGGGCAGCTGGGTAGCTCAGTGGACTGAGAGCCAGATCTAGAGACAGGAGGTCTTGGGTTCAAATTTGACCTCAGACACTACCTGGCTATGTGACTCTGGACAAGTAACTTAACCCTCACAGCCTAGCCCTTGCCACTCTTCTGCCTTGGAACCAATTTACAGTATTGATTCTAAGATGGAAGGTAAGCGTTTAAAAAAATTCTATGTAGGAGCCCTTCTCTTTAACTCTGTAAACACAGAAGTGCAAATATTACCCATTCATGTGCCCTTCCCACAAACTAAAGTAATCTCTCTCTTCTAGCTCTTAACTCTCATTGTACTTTGTATATACTGCTCTGGTCACACCTTCATATTTATATTTATTTTATTTATTTTATTCATGTAAATCTTAGCTGCCCTACTACCAGGAAGCTTTGAGGGCAAGAAATAGGTCTCATGCTGTATCTCTCTCCTGATCCACCAGGACCTCATAGATTCTTAATACCTGATCAATAAGTGAATGAACAGGACAACTAGGTGGCTCAGTGGATAGTTAGCCAGGCCTGGAGATGGGAGGTCCTCAGTTCAAACCTAGCCTCAGACATTTCCTAGGTTGATTGCCTAGCCCTTTCTGCTCTTCTGTCTTGGAAATATTTAGTCTTGATTCTAAAAAAAGAGGGGTTACAAAAAAGTGAATGAATGGATGAATTGGTTTTAACTGGTGGTGATCTAGTTTCTGTCTGAATACCGGCAACGATGGGAAGCTTATTACTTCATACTTATTACTTCATCTGATATTTTTAATAGCTCTGGTAGGAAGTTGACTATATTTTTCTCTAATATTAACCTGAAATATGTTACCTTGTAATTTTCATTCATTGGTCCAGATTCAGTTTTCTGGACGGATTAGGGCTTTTGGGGGGATCAGACTCATGATTTCATTGGTATAAGGAATTTCTGATAAAGAAATTTCCCTTATCAAGGAAGATCAGCACTTGCTTTGTCACTTAGAATCCTTGAAAGTGATATCTTGAGTTGCACAGAATAAACCTAATCCCTCTTTACATGACAGCTTTTCAAATATTTGAAGACTGTCCACCCTTTTCAGGTGACCCAAAGGGAAATAGAAATGCAACTGATAGGTGCAAGTAGACAATGGCATATTTCAATATGAATATGACATACACCCAAAACTTAGCATTAGGAATTTCATCTAAGAAAAGTCTGATTTAAAAAAAAGAGGTTTTCTGGTTACATAGCTAGGGAAATCCAGAACAAATTGGATTGATCCTTTCTAGTAGATATATAAACAAATATGGATAAGTTTATGTCGGTTGAGAAGGCCTGGATAATGGGTAAGAGAAGAATTCTGTATTGGTATAGCAAATACCCCCACTGATGAGTTTGCAAAACAAGTGATGTGTAAAGTCACAGTCCTCTCCTAAATTATCTCCTTTTCAGTGCCCAATATATAATCAAAAGACTTGAGATTCAGTGGTAGAAGTGACTTTATAAGTTATCTACTCTAATCCTCTTATTTTGCAGATGAGCAAACTGAGGTCCAGAGGATTAATTTGTTTGTATTTGTTATTTGATTTAATTATTTAATATTAATCGATTTGTAACTGAAAGGTGCAATTTGAACTCAGGTATTTGACTCCAAATTCAGTTATCATCTCACTGGGCCATATAACCTCTAATATCCTGGTTTCCTTCAACTTGATTAGGTATGAATTATACCAGAAGGTCCTTGAAGTTCCTTTGAGACTCTATGATTTTGAATATGATTTTTCTTTTTTCTTTTTAACTTTTAATTTAGTTATAATGAAAAAAACACTTCCATAATTGGTCATTGTTATAAGAGTACACTTGTACAAAACCAAAACCCCCAAATAAAATGATAAATACACTGATGTGAAAGCTAGTGTGCTTTGATCTGCATCCATCTGACTCCAATAGTTCTTGTCCCAGATCATTGCATCGCTGAGAGTAGCCAAGTTTTCACAGTTGATCACTGTACAATATTGCTGTTACTGTGTATAATGTTTCCCCGGTTCTGTTTATTTTACTCTGCATCGGTTCATCCAGATCTTTCCAGCTATTTCTGATATCATCTTGTTTATCACTTTTTATGGATCACCAACATGTATCACAGTTTGTTCAGCCAATTCCCAATTGATGAACATCCCCTCAATTTCCAATTCTTTGCCACCACAAAAAGAGCAGCTACAAATATTTTTGTACAAGTAGGTCCTTTCCCATTTTTTATTATCTCTTTGGGATAAAGACCCAGTAGTGGCATTACTGGACTAAAGGGTAGCCACAGTTTTATAGCCCTTTAGGCATAGTTCCAAATTGCCCTCAGGAGTGATTGGATCTTCACAACTGAGTATGACTTTTCAACCAGCTTTTAGATTACTTAAATGGGATGTCCAGTCTACCTTTATCCATTCTATGCTCAAGATACTAATTAAATTATTGGTTTATTCAATCAGCAAATGCAGGGCATCCCAAAAATCTTTGAGCATAAAACTATATGACTTTTAGGATATCCTATAATTAACTATCATTTATAAATATTTATTAAGCATCATGACAGGCACAAAAGATTAATAAGGAATGTGACAAGGCCCATGTCTTTATGGAATTTATTGTCTAGAAATAATCCGTCGAACCTCTGACCAGATTAACCAGTCTGCTGCCCCTAACAAAAAAGAAATCAGATGAGTTAGTTTGCTGTGTATCAGTGAAAGCATATCATTTATTTCTGTTCCCTGCTTTCTTTTCTAAGGGTTCATAAACAAACTGCTTAATTATTTATTGTATGTTTTGAGGGGCTTAACTTCAAGGATACTAGTCTATAACTCAGGAAACTCACTCTTTTCCCACTCTGTGAAAATCAGGTCAACACTGGCATCTTTTGTAAACCTCAAATTTCCTTAGACTTATAAATGTTGGAAATTTCACCATTGGGATATTTCATACTTGGAAAATTTCTTACTGATAGTCTATTGGAATGGGAACCCCATTGGCATGGGAGGTTCTTTCTCTTCCCTTCTTAAGATTACTTTAGGACAGAAACCCTTTGCTGAACAATGGAAAGGACTTTGACCTATGCTTAAGCATAGAACAGGAATTTCTTTGAGTCTTGATTGATTTTAGAATTGATACAATGGAGATACTTGGAATGAATCTCCACCCTATTCAGTCCTAATAGGATTGAGTAAGGGCTGCAGCCTAGATCAAAATTTAATTATTCCAATCTCTAACCTACTCAAGTTAACAGGATTTAGAAACGGCTGTAGCAAAGGAGTAAAGATTTAATCATTTGAAAATATGACCTTCAACAGACATGTGCAAAAGCCAGAAACCTCTGGGCGGTCCTGGGTTAAGCTAGAGCCTCCATTGACAGGGAAATTGATGAACAGGGATTGGTAGATGTGAGGACTGAGGGGAGGCAACTTGGAGGGTTTCCTTAAAGATAGGAGGGTCTGAAGACTGAGAGGTGGTTGAGGTTTTGGTCGGTGTGGTTCCTGGGCTCTGAGAAGGCTTGCTCTGAAGGAAGCTGAAGGTGGGGGCCTCTGAGACTGTTTCTCCATTTTGGACACGTGAGTAATAGGGACTGATCTCTTTTCTTTGCCCCAGCTATCTAAGGGCTTGGGCCTTTTGGCCCAGCCTAAACAGAAGGGGTATTTAAGCCCTATTCCCTTCTCTCCCCTTTCTCTCTCCCTCTATCTCTCTATCTCTAATTCCCTTCTTACTCCTATTGTAATTAAACTCCAAAAAAGGCTGACGGCTGACTTGAGTTTTTCATTTAGGAATTACATAGCTGATTCCTTGGTGACCTTAAATTAATATATATCAGTCTTTTAAAGTGATTCCCTTGTCACACTTTCCAATTTGATGCCATATCCTCTCCCTTCCATAATTCCTCAGTGATCATCAACAATGATTTCTATACATCTACAAGTTCTTTCAGTAGCCTAGACTTACACACACACACACACACACACACACACACACACACACACACACACTTTTTCATTTAAGGTACAATATGATGCTAAGGAGAAATCTCAACAATCTTTTTAATTGATCACCTATAAATATTTATTAAGCACTCTGACAGATACAATAGGAATAATGAAGAATGTGACAAGACCCATATCTTTATGGAATTTATGGTCTAAAAATAGTCTGTCAAAAGTCTTGCCCTGATCTACCAATCTGGTGGCCCTAACAGAAAGGAAATTAGGTGAGTTAGTTGTGTCAGAGGAACGAGATGAATGGAAATAAGTGCAAAAGATGTTTAAGACCTAATTTTTATATGGAACTTTGGATTGATATTGTATATAAACATAAATATCTATATAAATATTATGATTTTATGACTAGGATGTCTCACACAACTCAAGGAAAGGCTTAAATTGTTACAAATATAAAAGAAAGTGTTATTTCATGGATACTAAATACGAGTAAAACTACAAGGTAGTGGTCTATATAAGAGGTATTGGATAGGAGGCCCCAGGAGGCAGGTAGCTACAAAACTCCCAAGTAGTGAGCGTTGCTGCTGAACCAGATTAAAGTGAAATTGGAAATGTTTAACAACCAAAAAAGTACAACAGATAATGCTAATTTATGGTTTTCCAAGTCAATATATGGGCTACAAGGATTCCTTTCTATTTGAAGTGGATCTCACTGGTCTACACCAAAGTCTAGAAAAACAATCTTCAAAGAGTAAGCATTTATCCATATGGAACCAGTGGTGTCCAAAGGCAAGAGGTCCTTACATCTGGCAGAAACATATGCTTGTCACTTAGAGACGTACACATTTAGCTCATCTGGTTCCACCACTCCTTGGAGAAAGTACACTATAATCAATCAACAAGGATTTATAAAGCATCTACTATGTGTCAGGATCTGTGTTAGGCACTTGGGATACAAATACCATGAATGAAACAATCCTGACTCTCAAAGAGCTGCTATTCCAGTGGGAAGGAAAACAAGCATGTGAGTAAATTGATACTATGTAGTTTAGTAAGAAGGAGTCTAGCATTTGGGGAAATTGAGAAGGCTACATTTCGAAGATCATGCTTGACCAGGATTTTGAAAGAGGAGAATTCTAAGAGGCAGAAGTAAAGAGGGAGTGAATTCCAGACACTGAGGAGTGACCGTGCAGAGGCAAATTGGACATGATGTGTTTGTGTGACATAGAAAGAGGACAGCTTGGTTGGATCCCAGGGTCTGGGAAGAGGTATAATGTCCAATGTAGCTGGAAAGATAGACTGGGGCCAGCTTATGAAGGGCTTTGAAAGAGAAATAGAAGAATATCTATTTGATCCTGGAGGATCAAGGCCATCTGAATCTCTTTGATCTGATTCCTGGCTCACCAAAAAGCCTTCAGATTACCATTTTGGTTTCTGAGGTGCTTGGAATTATCCACATGTCTATTCTCGTCACTGGGAAGGCATTCATCCCATTATAAATACAATGCTTTCCCAGTTTAGAAATCAGCATTTTCTGAGTTCTTACTGAGAATCAATTCTCCAGTGCCTGATACCTACCTCAAAGTGAATTGATAACAATCAAGATCCTAAATTGGAAAAGCTGGGAACCTAGAACCTTTCCATGGTCACTTCACCAAAATACAAAACTCTAGGAGGCTGTGCCTTAGGAACCAGCTAAATGGTACCTCCCTCTTTGTATCTCACCTCCCCATGTTCTCTGCACTCATTTCTTCCAGATAATGAAAAATTATGTCATGATTGCTGCCAGATTTGTGTAACAAGAAATAAAATTAATGGCAACCAAGTTTGGACAGAGATGTCAGGCTAAGTGGGAAAGAACCAAAACATTTATAAAGGATGAGTTCTGAACTCATCAATTACAACCCAGACATGTGTTCTAGAATTGCCATTGACTCACCTTTCTAGTATTGCTCTGGCCAAAAAAAGGACCATAAATAACAAAATAACATAAGGATACTAAGCAATGAAAACTAAAGTGCCAAAGTATAATTGTCACATGAAATAATTTTTGTTGTTGTTGAGCAACATCCAACTCTTTGTGACCCTTTTGGGGGTTTTCTTAGCCAATATGGGAGCGGTTTGCCATTTCCTCCTTCAGCTCTTTTGATAGATGAGGAAACTGAGGCAAGCAAAGTTAAGTGACTTGACTTGGGATACAAAGCTAGTGAGTATCTGAGGTCAGATTTGAACTCAGGTCCTGTTGACTTCAGCCCAGGCACTCTATCCATTGTACCACCTAGGTGCCCATGGTATGGAATCATATTTCCAAGTAGTTCCTAATGCATTAGGAAAAGGTAGAATAAAATGAGCCTGCAACACACCTAGATATGTTCTCAATCTTTGACAGCAGATCAACACATTTGTTTTGATAAGATCTACCTTGTCATGGATTTACATATCATTCTTGCTTTCTACCTTTCTCATACATGTATAGGTTAATATTTACATAGGCTGCCTCATCTCCACATTTTTCAAAAAAACCTTTACTGTCTGTTTTAGAATCAATGCTGTGTATTGGTTCTAAAGCAGGAAAGCAGTAAGGTCTAGGCAATGGGAGTTGCCCAGGGTCACACAGCTAAGAAGTGTCTAAAGCTAGATTTGAACCCAGGACCTCCTATCTCCAGGCTTGGCTCTCTGAGCCACTTTTCTGCCCCTCTCCATACTTGAAATACATTTTTAGAATCTCTACTTTCTCTCAAACTCAGCTCAAGGACCATCTCTTACAAGAGACCCATCCTGATCATCTCTCTATTAAAGTCACTATTGATCTCCTTACCCCTGAAATTACTTTTTATTTTATTTATGTCATATGCATTATATATTTACTTATATGTATATGGGGTTGCTTTCTCTTTGACCTCCCCCTCAGCCCAGAACTGAAGTCCTTGTGGGCAGGGATTGTTTCAATAAATTGATAAGCACTATAAGTGCTTAGTATGTGCTAGGCTCAGTACAGAGCACTAGGGATCAAAGAAATGCCAAATCATTCCTGCCTGCAAGAAGCTTACACTCTAATAGAGACAGATGAGAAAATAACTGGGTACGGGATAGCTGCGTGGCACAGGGGTGTCATGAAGACTCATCTTCCTGAGTTCAAGTCCAGCTTTAGCCACTTACTGGCTTTATGACTCTCAGCAGGTCACTTAACCCTGCTTGCCTCAGTTTCCTCATCTATAAAATGAGCTGCAGAAGGAAATGTCAAACTCTGTGTGTGACCCTGGGGAAGTCACTTAACCCCAGTTGCCTAGCTCTTATCACTCTTCTGCCTTAGAACTTTGTATTAATTCTAAGAAAGAAGGTAACAGTAAAAAAAAAAGAAAAGAACTGGCTACATACAAGATATAGATAGATAGATATATTACATTTATATACACACACAGAGTAAATGGGAAGTAATCTCAGAGAGGAAAGCACTAGCAACTGTGGTGGATGAGGAGGTGGGAAGGAAAGACTTTATAGCCCCAATACAGTGCCATAGAACACAAGAGACATTTAATAAATGTGGAATGAATGTATAACATAATGCACATATTTGCAGATTGATTTTTAAGACTGGTTTTAAAAAAGAGGTAATTATCATCCGGCAGCACAATTACCTGTCAGTTCAGCAACACAGGACTTTGGGATTCTTTGTCTTAGATTTATAGGCTTTAAAGTGTAAAAACAGAATGACTAGCAAGTTTATGCTTAGTCACGAAGGAAGGTGGTGTCCCATTCCTGTCTCTAACATACAATCTGTTAGCTGATTCTCAAAAATGAGATTGCTTTGGAGGGAACTGCCTAGTTTCCACTTAAAAGAGGCACTGAGATTTGCTCTAGTCCCTGGACGAAATACCCAAGGGAAAATAAATAAAGCAAATGTTGTAATTATTTAGTGGAACAACTTAGTAATTGCAAATTTTGCTGATAACAGAATCACAGAGAAGAAAAGAAAGGAAAGAAAAGAAATGAGAAAGAAAGAAAAAAGTGAGGGGAAAAAGAAGGAAATATTACTAGTAGCTTCATGCTTTCAGGTAAAAAGGAAGGAATAAAAAATTTCTTAAAAACAAACAAACAACTTCTTTGGGTCCACTAGTGGCTCAGTGGATAGAGTGCCAGGCCTAGAGACAAGAGGTCCTGGGTTCAATTCTGACCTTAGATACTTCTTCGTTGTATGCCCCTGGGCAAGTCACTTAACCCCAGCTTTAGTGCTTTCCTTCGTTCCTTCGTTCCTTCCTTCGTTCGTTCGTTCGTTCCTTCCTTCCTTCCTTCCTTCCTTCCTTCCTTCCTTCCTTCCTTCCTTCCTTCCTTCCTTCCTTCCTTCCTTCCTTCCTTCCTTCCTTTCTTCTCTTACCTACCATCTTGGAATCAATATTGTGTATTGGTTCCAAGGCAGAAGAGTGGTAAGGGCTAGGCAATGAGGGTTGAGTGACTTGCCCAGGGTCACACAGCTGGGAAGTGTCTGAGGTCAAATTTGAACCTAGGACCTCCTGTCTCCAGGCCTGGCTCTCAATCCACTAAGTTACCCAGCTGCCCGCCCTTAACACTTTTCTTAACAGAATTCTTAACAAAATACTTGATATTCTAAGACAAAAAGAGTTAAAAAACAACAAACTTCCTCAAAAATTAAAAAAAAAAGAAGATAGTACCAATAGCCATACCTTTTACCATCATAGAAACTTGGACAGGGTTAAAATAATATCCCATTTTTTGTTCATAAGAGGGCTATTTTGTTTTTAAGATTAGAAAAGCTAAAGTTGAAGGTACAGAGATATTTTCTTTAAGGTCATGGAAAAAGCAAAGGGCAGAAGTAAAATGTAGAAACAGAGATGGCTCTACACATTCGTCACTAGTCCAAAAAATCCAAATTGAATATTTCTTAAGCAAACTAATACTAAGAAATATTAAACTGTGTGTGTTCAGATGTTGGGGGGAAAATATGCTGGAAGATAAAATTTCTAACTTCTATTATTCATGAGAGAAAAAATGAGGGTAGAGAAAAGGAATTTCCCTCACCCCTCAAACTTTTCAGTCAACAAACATTTCCTACTTTGTGCCAGGCAGGCAGTTAGGTGGCCCAGTGGACAGAGAACCAGGCCTAGAATCAGGAAGACTGATGTTCCCGAGTTCAAATCCTGCCTCAGAAACCTAGTAGCTACGTGACTTTGGGCAATAATCCTGTTTGCCTCAGTTTCCTCATCTGTAAAGTGAGCTGCAGAAGGAAATGGTTGGGCAGCTAGGTGGCTCAGTGGACAGAAAGCCAAGCCTGGAGAGGGAAGGTCCTGGGTTCAAATCTGGATTCAGATACTTCCTAGCTGTGTGACCCTAGGCAAGTCACTTAACCCCCTCTTCCCACTCTTCTACCTTAGAATCAATATTCATTCTAAGTCAGAAAGTAAGAGTTGTTTTTTAAAGAAAAAACCCCCCAGCAAATCACTTCAGTATTTTTTCCAAGAAAACCCCAGATGGGTCACAAAGAGTCTGACATAACTGCAAAGGGTCTGAACAACAATATGGTGCTTAACTGTGGGATATAAAAAGAGCCAAAGGAGTGTCCTTGTCCTCAGAGCACTTACAATCTTTGTTGTTGTTGTTGTTAATGGCTATTACCCTTTCTTTCTTTCTTTTTTCATTGTTCAAAATCCATTTCCATATTATTATTATTTGCAATACTACTTGCATTTAAAGTCGACAGCCCCAATCATATCCCTATCAAACCATGTGATCAAGCAGTTGTTTTTCATCTGCATTTCCACTCCCACAGTTCTTCCTCTGGATGTGGATAATGTTCTTTCTCATAAGTCCCTCAGAACTGTCCTGGATCATTGCATTGCTGCTAGTAGAGAAGTCCATTACATTCCATAGAAGGCACTTACAATCTAATGATTTTTTTTTCAATAGACTTATAAGTTTAGACCTAGGGAAAATTATTTAAATAAAGAAAGCTTCCCCCTTTCTCCAACTCTCACAACCACTATTTTGTCTCTAAATCCTGAAGAGCCTTAATTAGCTTGGGTAATAGAAGATAAATGGTATTAAAGTCTAAAGATTGGGTTCAATCCTGGCTGATACTTGCTATGTGACCTTGGGCAAGCCACATGGCAGGCTTTCTGGGAGAACTGTTTGATGTAAATTAGAGATCAGACTCCTATGTAACTGAGTAGGAGATGGCAGAGAGGTAGAGAAATCAGAAAACACACTCTGAACTTTGTCCCAGCCCCCACAATCTAGAGACTATATTGTGCCCAGGCAGGCACCTAGCTATTATAGCTCATTCTTTTTTTAAAACTCTTACTTTCCCTCTTGGAATCAACACTATGTATTGGTTCCAAGGCTGAAGAGTGGTAAGGGCTAGACAATGGGGGTCAAGTGACTTGTCCAGGGTCACATAGGTAGGAAGTGACTGAGGTCACAAAACAGAGGTAGGAGGGTCCCACTTTTGAGATGCAGGTGAGGAAATCCCGTTCAGTTCCCATCTGACAAGTGCCTATCACTTAGAGGTCATCTAATTTGGTGCTGGGAATACAAAAATGAAACAATCCAGTCCTTCCTCTGGGTAGCTTATCATCGAATAACAATCAACAGGCATTTATTTATTCAGCACCTAGTATGTGTCCAGTGTAACAGTGGATAGACAGCAGGCTGGAAAGAGTCAGAAAGGCCTGAGTTCAGGATCCATTTCTATCACATGCTAGCTGTGTGACTCTGGGCAAGTCACTTATTTTCTGAGGGCTCTAAAGATTTCGAGAAGGAGCTAACCTGTACTTGTAGAGGGAATAGCCTTTTCTGGGAGTTCCCTCTCCTAACGAAAGGACATTTCCAGTCACTACACCAAGCAACAAGCAAGGTGATGAGAATGCAAAGACAGAAGGCAAATTGTGCCTGTCCTCGAGGGGCTACAATCTCCTAAATGTAATAAGCATCAGCTATTCTTAGAAGTCCAGTTTTATACTGGTAGCTTCCCTAAGAGGCAACTGGACAAAGTGAACAGAAAGCTGACTGTGGGAATCAGGAAGACTTGGGTCTATGGCCTTCCTCTGACACTAGCTGAGTGACCCTGGACATGTCCCTTCACCTTTATAAGCCTCAGTTTCCTCATCTGTAAAATGGGAGTTATAATATCATCTACCTTAAAGGGCGCCTTTTGTGCAGCTAGAATCAGAGAATGTATTTAGAACACACCACAGATCTTAAAATGTGCCCTCTAATAGCCAGGTGCCTGCCTAAAGATTATGGGGGCTGGGACAAAGTTCAGGGTGTTTCCTGATTTCTCCACCTTCCTAGCATCTCCCTCCTCAAGTATATATGAGAATGAGCTCTGCCTACTAAGGCAAAGAGCTGGGTTCAGGAAGCCTAATTTCCAACCCTTCTTCCAGAGAGCCTGCTATATTACTTCAGAGTTGGGCCCCAAACTGCCTTGAACCGCACAGCAAAAACTAGAAGGAACTGAATTACTCTGCTAAGCCGTAAACCAAATCAAATCCCAATACTAATTATTTGACTGAACTACAAACCAAACCAAAAAAAAGTTTAAGTGCGTAGTGAATCAATTAAAACTAGAACTAACCCGATCCATTTCCTAAAACAATCCAGCCAAGACATTTTTCGGTACACCCGGTTCAATTCACCAGGCTGCCTATAAATCAAATCACGCTATCATATGATTCAAGTTCCTGCTTCAGATGTTCATTTCTATTTGTATTGATTTGGGTAGCATTAGGTGGTGAGATCATTTCTTCCTGTCACAAGGAGGGTACTCAGAAGTTTAGGAAAGGACCTTCCCTCCCAGAATTCTCTGGCTCAAGTCCAAAATGGCCCAATGGCTACAGGAGCCTTGGACACAGCTAAGACAATTGGATTTAATAAGCAAATGTTTATTAGGAGTCTATGTACCAGAGGCACTGTGTTAGGTGCTAGAGATGGAAATTGGGGGGGGGGGGAAGGTTCTGCTCTCAGGGCATTTATTTACTAGGGAAAATAACCTGTATACAGATAAAGGCGCACAATCTTGACAGAGTAAATATAAAGTAAATGGGGTGGGGTGGGGTGGGGGAATAACTCCTGTAGAAGAGAACATAAAGCTGAGTCTTGAAGGAAGTGAGGGTTTCCAAGAAGCAGCATGAAGGTGGGAGAGCATTCCAAGAATGGGGAATTGTGTCTGTGAAGGCATCCCAGGAGGGATTGGAACATCTTGTAAAAGAAATGAAGTGTGGGCCAATTTCTCAGTAATGCAGTGCCTGAGGGAGACTGAGGTAAATATAGCCTGGATTTTACTGGAATTGTTTAGAGCCAAATGAGAGATAGGGAGCCATGGAGATGCTCAGATCTACGCTTTAGCAACCTCTATTTGGGAGGCAAGTTGGATTGGAAATAGAGACGAAGCAAGGAGACCAATTGAGAGATTCTGGCAATGGTTCCCTTCTCTCTCCACTGTGGAAGTAGAAAGGAGACAGATGCAAGAGAAATTATGAAAGCAGAACCTACAATTGATTGGGTATAGAGGAGGAAGAAGAAGGAAGAATGTAGAATAATTCTGAGGTTTCATATCAGGGACACTAGAAGAATAGTGAAGCACTTGTCCAATCAAATGACACAATGGATGGCATGATGGGGCTGGAGTCAAGAAGACCTAGTTTAAATCTGGCCTCAGGAACTATTGGCTGGGTGACCCTGGGGAATTCACTTCACCTGTCTGTCTCATTTTCCTTAAATGTAAAATGGGGATAATCATAGGAGCTACCTCCCAGAGTGGTGAGGATTAAATGAAATGACATTCATTCCCTGGCACAGAATCACATAGTTAGTGCTTAATAAGTTCTTCTGTTCTTCTTCCTTCCTTCTCTTCCTTCCTTCCTTCCCTCTCTCTCCCCATCTCTCTCTTCCTCTTTCTTTCTTTTTCTTTCTTTCTTTCTTTCTTTCTTTCTTTCTTTTTCTTTCTCTTTCTTTCTTTCTCTTTCTTTCTTTTTCTTTCTTTTTCTTTCTCTTTCTTTCCTTCCTTCCTTCCTTCCTTCCTTCCTTCCTTCCTTCCTTCCTTCCTTCCTTCCTTCCTTCCTTCCTTCCTTCTTCTCTTTCCTTCCTTTCTCTCTTTCCTTCACTCCATCATATACCTTCCCTTCCCTCCCTTTGTTCCCTTTCTATCCTGGCTCATCTCAGTTAAATAGCACTCACTATTCCAAAGTACAGGTGGTTGTAACAGCAAGAATAGCTTAGTCTTGGCCTCAGTGGTTCAATTTCAGCCTCACTCATTTGTTCTCTCTCCTCCCTTCCCCCATATTATAGTTCTACCTGGAAGTTCCTGAAGGTTTAGGGAGCTGCATAACCTCTGCCTCATCTCACATACTGCATTACCCCCTACACTCCCCTTTTCTTGCTGCATGCAATTCTTAAAGTTCCTTTGATATTAAAATGATTTTTATGACACATAAAGAAAAATTAAATATTTGTTAAATCTAATGTAGTCTTTTCCTTCTAGGAGTTTCTGCTGTAGAAAGAGACCATCGTGACAAAGGCACAATCTTTGGGACTCTTCATAAGGATGAATGAAAATCACTATTGAAAAAAAAATCACTGATTAAAATCCTTTGTGTGAGAATCAAATACAAAGCATTCATTTGAAGATAATCAATTTTCCAAAATGCCAGAATGCAATGGGGAATGTAGATTCCAATCGGGGAATATTTGGCACACTTTCCAGTAAAGTTCTATGATCATGGCCAGATCCTGCCTGGCGAGCTCTAGCAAATCTTCTTGTTAATTGATGTCAGGACTTAGTAACAGAATTCATTCTAAGCAGAGAGAAATGAGCTGACTTAAGGTGAGGACCCTGCAAGCATCTTTGCATAATACTGAATGTAATGAATTTCTGGGCCAAGGTCACACCATTCAAGAAATGTTTGCTGAGGGGGTGTTAAAGAAAGTCACACCCAAGAGCTAAAGGAAGCCTCTTAAGCACCTACATTCATCAGGGACTATTAAAATGGTCATTTGACTTTCAACAACACTTTCTTTAGCAGATGTAGAATGTTTTCTTCCTTGGAATTAATTTATTCTAAATTAAGCAATCATTTGGGCATTTAAAAAGCAGGAAAGATCATTTTTCTTTTCCAGCCTATAAATGAACAGGAAGAGGAAGGTGAAGATTGAGTGAGTTGCACAACACAATATTTTAAGTTTCACAGATTGTGGAATTGCCAAAATAAGTCTATTTAAAAACACCGGTGACATCTTAAATGTACATCTCACATTCATAACTTGAACAGTTAATTATTTAAGAACTCATGTGGTTGCTTTGCTAAAGTTATTGCATTGAAGAAAAATACCAAGAATATGTCTTTATTACTTATGCTTAATAAAGATATCTTTTGTTAGAGGCAAAAAGATAGTGTTACTTCTAATACAGGGTGTCCCAGAAGTCCTAGGGCTCTGTTCAACTTATTATATGTCCTAAAATGACACTAAGGCTTATTATAGCTTGAAATGCCCCTGAGATTTTTGGGACATTCTATAAATCATGGCATAATTATACCTAAAATATAAGCTATTAAGTTGAAAATGATTTGCTTTTCAGTGATGAGCCAATAGACCTGCCTTCGATTAGTTCTCTTAAATAAAAAAATAAATCATTCCTGAAAAATCGAGGTTAAAAAAAAGTCACTGTATTAAAATGAATAATAAGGGGGCAGTTAGGTAGTACACTGAGTAAGGCACCAGGTCTAGAGTAGGGAAGACATGAGTTTAAGTCTGGTTTCTGACACTTCCTAGCTATGTTACTCTGGGCAAGTCACTTAACCCTATTAGCCTAGAGTTGTTACTAACACAAAAAGTGAGGTTTAAAAAAAGAAGAAACACTTCCTCCAAAAGTAACCTAAATCCGTTTCTGTAAATTGTGAAAATGTTCAAGAAAAAAATGTTATGGAGGACTTTGTAATCAGATAGCTTTACGAATTCCCATTTCTAACATCTCTCAATTCATATTATCAATCTTGCTACCCTATTAACAAAAGTTCTGTGATATACCCAGGTTAGCCATGGTTGCCAAGATGGATGTTAGTTATCATGGATTCTACTGTTGTTTATGATCAAAAGTTGGACTTCTGATTGATAGGGCTTTTGCAAATAAATAAGGCCATTGCATTCACTTATTTGATATTAAGTGGACCAGTAAAGAGTAAGGCAAGATTAAAAGAGAAACTATATAGAACAGTATAAAATGACCTCGAAATTTGAGCACAAATTTGGGCTAATTAGCATCTCATTACTTCACTAGTATAAATGAATAGGTTTTTAGCTACGGCAAAGGGATTAAAATGTTAACTTTTTTTGTAGGTTATGAAAGAGAGCCTCATTTCGTAGAAGTTGAAATCCTGGCTAGGATTTAAATCATATCCACACTAATACTCCCCAAATGAAATAAGCTATATTAAAATTTTAACTTTTTTGTAGGATATTAGACAGCCTCATTTAGTAGAAGTTCAAATCTAGTCTTCCTGGCTAATGACTTAAATCAAATTCAACTAGTTCTCACCCAACAAAATAAGATGAGACCTAAGGATTATCTATCCAATTTACAACAGCTGGGTAGGATGGCTCCCAAGATGTCAAAGTCTGAATTGTACTTCTAGTTCTAGGATGAGGGAATCTTTCTTTCCTAATCACTAAGTATATATAAACCCAGTTGAAGGAAAAAGGAATGGATAAAGAGACGGACACAAATATAAATAGGATGCTGATTTCAAGCAATGAGTATAGGCCTCAATATAGAAAAAACTGGAGAGTGTTATAATTTTTTTGTTTCACAAAAGACTTCACTGTTATTAATGCCATATACTGTTTGCACCCTAAAAGTAGCAGAACTGCAATAATAATACTTATTACGTAAAAATATAGACTATCTCTAATTCAACTCTAAGTACTTAACAAATTAGCTGGCTTAAGAAGAGAATTTGCAAACACACTTCTGAGAACCGGGACAAGGTATGTGTTCACACAGCTTATGGGCAAAGAGAGCCAGCATCATGATGTACTTCTGATTCATACCCCTAAATCAAACTTATTTTAATCAGGAAATAAATTTCAAGGGACTTTGAAAATAACACTGTAATTTTTCTCTGAGTAATTTATCACTCTTTTAAAATAAGTAATACTGAAAAATATAAAGCAGCAGAGACCAAGTTTCTACAGAACAGGAAACTATTTCTTAAAAAAAAAAAAAAGCTGCATTTTTCATTTAAAACTGCAATCCCAAACATTGTTTTCCCTGTGGCCAACTTGTGGAGATCTTGGTGACACTGAAAGAGGTGACACTGGTCCCAGTTTTAAGAAAATTCCGGATGGGTTAAGGGGTTCTTTGGGCTTTTAAAGAATCTGAGCAGTCTCTCCCCATCCCAAGATGGTCAGGCTGGAATCTGACATAAGCAATTTTAGAAAAATACTTTTTTCCCCTTTTTTTTTCCTAAAAGGGGTCATTTTGTCTCTGAAACTATAGAATATAATTTCTACTTTGAGCAGTTTCCTGTTCCATTGATGCCAATGTTAGTTTCAATAATGCTGGTCTTACTGTGCTTGTGGTTAAAAACTAGAAAACAAAAGGCTGAAGAGGAATATTTGATAAAAATCTGGTATCAGAGCAAAAGAAGTAGGGTTTTTCCTATATCATGTAGCAAAAAAAAAAAAGCCATGCTAGTCCCCAGCTGAGTCTTAAAATTTAATATACCCATCTGGTTTTAAAGTTATCATCAGCAAACTGAATATCATATATCATATGATTTAAAGAAAGAAGGAAGAAAATCATTTGTGTAAAGTATATGTTATGACAACAGAAAATGTGTAGTAATGTTTTTGCATTTTCCTCTTTGAGTGGCATGTTATGGATTGAATTAAGCACTGACTGTCGATAGACTTTGGGGGAAAAAGTGGGCACTACACCGGACTGAGTGATCCTAAATCATATATAAATATAATCATGATTTAAGTGAGAAAATTTCTGTAAGTACATAGTCATAGCATTACGGATCCCCAGGGTGGGCAGAGACTGCAGAGGTCATCTGGACCTACTTGGACCTGAGTAACAATCCCCTCTGCAACATACATGACAAATATCCAACCTTTGCCTGGAGACTTCCAGGGGAGGGAAACGCAGCCCATTCTACTCTGGGTTGGCTTAAGGTATCAGGAAGTTTTGTTCTTACATCAAGTCTAAAACTCTAACTCTCTAAAACTTCTCTCAATTGCCCTTCCAGCTTTAAACCTATGATTTAGCAATAACAAATATCTAATTGCACATGTAAAAATGTATATTATTGTATGATAGCTAAAGCTGAGGCTATTCACAAAAATAGAAAACTCATTTTATTGCATCAATAAGAAAAATTCTGAAGTGTGTCTAATATTATTTACTCAAAAATGTATAATCAGAAAAGCTTATCAGTCTTTTTTGGGGGGGTGTGGCGACCTCAGATATTGAGGCTGTTTGTCCAAAAACTTTATTACTTATTTCAAAATTAATTTTTCACTTGAAATTTCTAGGAAAGCCAATTATGAATTCCCATGTCCAGTTCCTAATGAGAATAATTCTACATTGCCGCATAGTTGTGCTTTCAGACCATAGCAAAATCAGTATACCATGGACAAGAGGAGAGTGACAGGGCACCCGATTATCCACTAGCCAGGGTCCCTTTTATGAATAAGTAATTCATTGATCTCCCCACAGAGTGAAGCATTCTTCCCCCACCCCATTTGTGAAAAAAAGACATACACAAGAAGTAAAAAGTAGCTTGGCAATAAAATAATACATTCAAATTAAAATATGCCCGAAGACAGACCATTGCCCTGTCCAATTATTTTCAGTGATTAATGTAAGCAAATTACCAAAAGGAGTACATGCGTCAATGCATTTGGGCCCTAAGTTCATTAGGCAGTCATTTTTTAAAGTCCTTAAAATTTTCCGATCAGAATAATGAATATTACAGGTCTAAAGAGTATTACAGCTCAGCATGACCGGAGCCCGTCTATTGCCCTTCACTGATTTGATGGGTTAGTGGTCTCAGCAGTGCCAGTCCTGGGCTTCAGGAACCTCAGCTTTCGATAACTATTGCAAACCCCAAATGCTCCGCAAACCTTCTCACCGAGGCACAGCAAGCAAATGTCGCTGAAGTGAGCTGACTCACCCAAGTAGTAGAAGTCAGTAAAGTTGAAGGTGCCGACGCAGCCCTCCTACCCCTTCGGATCCAACAGGAGCAGCTGCTCCTCCTCTTTACCTGACCCCATATAAAAGCCGTGGCTTGGTGACTCCCAGTTTCCGGCTCTCTTTCCCTGGCCCCTCCCCACAAGCCAAGGCACAAAGTACCACATTTCTCTTCTTCACTCACACCCACCTTCCACCCCTGGCACCAAGGGGACCTGTCATCTGTCTTTGCCTGACCGACCTCGTTTTCCCCAAGAGTCCAGAAGAGCAGAGAGCCTGCTGCTGTCTCTCCAGCTCCCTGCCCACATAGCATCGAGGGACGCGGCTTGGCAGCACCCAGCACACTTGGGAGCTTCTAGTACCAGCGCTCATCCCGCTGCTCGGAAGCAGGCTGGCATCCCTGGGCTCTTCCTGCCCCGTGTACGCTCCCCTTAGTAGGTCAGGTCTGGGGGTTGTCATCACCTGTTCCCTCACAGCACTACAACTCCAGGGCAGACCGGACCGAGGGACGGTCAGACAGAAAGACAGATGCTCTGTCCCCATGACTAGTTCGGCAAGGCCCCAGGGAGTCACTTGCATGGCGTCCGTTCTTCACACGGGGCAGATTGTCTCCCAGAAAACTTTTTTCTCCCCCAGTCTCAGGGGACACCGATCCACAACCCCAACTTTCCTTATTCTAAGATCTTTGGACTCAGCTCCCTCTGACCCCAAGTCACTTAAGTTCTGTGACCCCTCTCCAAGGACACTCGGCCCCTGTCTTCCTTAGCCCAGGAGCCAAGCCTCAGTGGTCTCCTCTCTTCCGTGACACAAGACCCCAGGTCCTTATCCCAGGCCACAGAACACGCACCCTGCGGCGTCCTCCCGGCCCAGAGTTCCCCTCAGCTCGGGTCACACAAGTTGCGAGTCCCTTTTAGTGGCCCTAGCCCACACAACCCCACATACCCTTAAACTCGGGCCACTGGGCACGCCTGTGACATTCTATCACAGGGCGCCCAACTCCGTGACCCCCATAGCCCGAGATACAATGGCCAAAGAGGGAGCCCTGATCCCAGGGCATCCAGCCGCGCAAGTGTTCCTGGCCCTGGGACACTCAGCCGCGTGAGTGCCCCTGTCTCCGGGACACCCGGCAACAGGAGTGCTCCTGGCCACAGGCACTCAGCCCCAGGCTCTACAGAACAGCCCCCTCCCCAATCCACCCCTCGGGGGCCCGCGGTCCAATCCGGCCAGGGCGCTCTGACCTGACGCCGGTGGCGTCCCCGGCTCCCGGTGTCCGTCCCAGCCAAGCCGAGTCAGGCCGGGCAGCTCCGGTGGCGGTGACGGCGGCTGCTGCTCCGAAGTGTCAGAGCTGTCTCAGAGTGTCAGAGCGGTCTTCCTGCCGGATAACCAAGTGGGGCCGGGGCCAGGGCCCGGGCTGGGGCCAGGGGCGGAGGCGGGGGCAGGGGTAGGGGCCTGGGCCTGGACCAGGAGGGGGCAAGGAGGGAGCAGAGTGGAGGGGAGGGGGCGGAGGAGGAGGAAGAGGAGGAAGAAGGGGGCGGGGGCGGGGGCGGTGCGCTGGGACCTGCGCTCCGGGCGTGCTCTCTGCTTGCTGGCTGGCTCGCTTGCTCCCAAAGGGAGCCACTTCCTACACTACACTATCCTAGTGACTGCCGGGGCAGCGTTCTGATCCCTGTTCAGCCCGCAGGCGGTCCCAGCGTCCGCGCTGGAGCGATTGCCATCCGGAGTTCACCCGCGGCCCGCACGGCCTCCTAGGAGTGACACCCCCTCTCCCCACTGAAAGTAACTTTGGAGTCGGGGTGTCAGGAGCAGTGACCCAGGAGATCAGCCCAAAGAGCCTCCGAGGGTCCTGGGGGTGGGGAGCGGGCCAGGCGGCATTGGAGAGGCTTTGCGTGTGAGAGGGAAAGGCAAGGCAGGGCCCGTAGCGCTTCGGCTACTGAAGTCTGAGGACCTTCTGTTACCGTGGGCGTGGGCGAGCTGGAAGCCCCTTGGGGACTGATAGACTGGAAGCTGTTTGAGGACGGGCCTGCACTTGAGCTGTGGTTCCCAAACTTTTGGCTTCCAGCACCGTGCTTTTCTTTGTATTGAGACACATGGCGGGGGTCGAGAAGTGGCGGGGTTGGGGTGTTAGGGGGGGTACGCAAGGAGGGGGGTCGAGACTCGAGGATGTGCACGTGCAATCAAGCAAATGCGAAGGCTTGTGAGGGCTTCTTGCATACAATTTAAGGAAGACTAGAACTTACTAATGCTATTGTCTGTTCTGAAAGTTTCCCTGGGCCCTGGGTGTAACTCCTTCTGGCATACTCTTTGGGAGCCAGGAGACTAGCATCTTTTCAGCGACATTCTTCCCTTTACACTCCTGCAACTCACGGTTAGACTAGAAGTTCCTTGAGAACAGGGGATTAGACCGACGGGAAACTTCTGGGGGACAAACTTAAAAACATACACACGCAGTCTTTTGGGGGGGGGGGGTAGGGACTCAACCCCACCCTTAAGATCCAAAATGAAACTAGTCTTCCTTTGAGCTTCATAGACTTTTTCAGCTGAGAGTGACTTATCAATCCGCTAGGTCTTCCTCTTCCCCAGTCCCTCCCACCCAATCAAGCACTACTAGTATACAGACATTTGGAAACAACAGGCAGAAATGAAACCCATTGAGAAATATACTCACATCTCCCTAGCATCGGGACATTGTGGAAAATTCTGGATGTGGAGACAAAGGCCATGGGTTCTAATCCCATCTCATGCTTGCTACCTGTAAGATCTTGAAATACAGGTGAAATCATTTCACATCCTGATACCTCAGTTTCCTCATCAGTAAAATTAAGGGGCAGGTCTAGTTGGCTTCTGAGGTTGTTTCTTTTTCTAAATTTGTGAACCCTGTTTCCCTCCGTTCCCACCAAATCTTGTCTCCTCTGAGCCATAGATGACATTTAAAAATACCCCCTCTCTAAGTATCACACATTTTGAGAGCCAAGTAAGGATGGGTGAAAAGAACACTACATTTGGAATCAAGAACCCTGGGCTCAATCCTGGCTCTGGCATGTAGTAGCCATATGGCCCCATCTGGTGGTATCTTCATTGTCTTGGGGCCTCTTTCTGTTTCCCCCACTTTAGTACCCCCTTTCAACTGAAAGTATGTTAGAGCTGCTGAGATTTGGCAAAGTTTAACACATCTCAATCACAAAATTTCCCAGTTTATGACCATGTGGGAACATTTTTTTTTACTCTATTCCAAAAAGCACATCCCAAGGGTGTTAAGAATAATTAGTTCTTGGGGGCAGCTGGGCAGCTCAGTGGATTGAGAGTCAGGCCCAGAGATTTGACCTCAAACACTTCCTAGCTGTGTGACCCTGGGCAAGTCACTTGATCCCCATTGCCTACCCCTTACCACTCTTCTGCCTTAGAACCAATACACAGTATTGATTCTAAAGTGGAAGGTAAGGGTTTTAAAAAAATATCCAGTTCTTGCTTGATTTCTATTAAAAACTGGGAAGACCTCCATGAACTGATGCAGAGTGAAATGAGCAGAAACAGGAGAACATTGTACATGTTAACTGAAACATTATGGGACTATCAAATGTGATTGACTTTGCTTCTAATAGCAAGGCAGTGATCCAGGACAATTCTGAGGGTCTTATGAGAAAGAACGCTATCCACATCCAGATTAAAAACTGTGGAAGTAGAAATGCAGAAGAAAACATATGATTTATCACTTGTTTATATGGGGATATGATTTGGGGTTTTGGTTTTAAAAGATTACTCTATTACAAAAATGAATAATATGGAAATAGGTATTGAGGGATAAGACATGTATAACACAGTGGAATTGCTTGTTGGCTCCAGGAGTGGAGAGGGAAGAGGGGAGGGAAAGAACATGAATCACGTAACCAAGGAAAAATACTTCAAAGTAAATAAATTAAGAAATAAAAAATAAACAGTTCTCCAGTTTGACCATACAGTCGTACAGTGACCAAAAGATACCCAAACTCCTTTTCATCTATGTAATGATGTATAAACTCTTCCCAACCAGAAGGGCATCTCACTTCAGTTTTTGTGCCATCTCTTTCCTACAAATCAAAATTTCAAATGGGAAAAGTGCCACTAGCCTAAGTCTAGATGGAGGGGATTCTAGTTCTAGAGTACTTATAAGTAAGACCACTTGGGAGTGTAAAACCAGACAAACTCTAAAGTACCTCTGAGCTTGAAAATGTCCTTCTATTATGTGGGGACTGCTACTTTCCCCTTGTGATAATGAATTCGAATTAGGTATCACTATCATGGGTGGAGAGCTACAAGGGATCTTAGAATCATCTAAGGGCCTCATTTTATACATTTACATGCTGAAATCCATTTAAGCTACTAGTCCAAGGTTCTCAGACAGTGAGTGGCAAAGCCAAGATTCCAAGTCAGAGCTTAATGACTTGAAATTATCTGTTGGGTTTGATGGTTGTTCACTTTCCCCTTTCTTCTACTAATGGGCTAACACCCATTCTTCCCCACTCTGCTACTTCCATTGGATCTTGAGTTGGATGCAGGATGCCCCCCAAAGTCTTAGACTAAGCCTAAATTGTACTAAAACTTTTGGAACACCTTGTATTTTAGGCTGCAGTTCTTTGGAACTCAAATCAAACACACACAACTACACATCAAATAAATGTATGTGTTTTAAATAGAGAGAGTTCAAATCAATATAATGCATCTATACATATATATCTATATATACACATATTTTCCTTCTCACTAAAGAAACTTTGTCCCTTCTGTTTATAATTGCGCAATAAAAATTCATGCCATGTGGGGAGGAAATGGAGGTCTAGTAATGTGGGTTGACTGTAATTGGATTGATTTCCATAGTATTCTGAACCTACTCAAATTGGCTCCACTGGGAAAAGACTTTAGACATTTTAATATGCCAGTGATTTCTTTAAATGCTGTGTGTAAAAAAAAAATCTGTAGAATCTTTCTTCAAATAAGGTGACTCAGACAGGGGTTCAGAAAAAGAGTATATGAACAATTTAACACTTATTTTATTTTAAAGTATTTTATTACTTTGCCTGCAAAGGAACAAGAAAATGAATATTCTTCTACTCAGGCCAATCATTTATGGAAGCTATATGGCTGTGCTTATACTTGTTCCTTCTCTTTATATTTTTATAGTTTTATTGATGCAGTTTTCTTTTATACCACACTCATTTCTCAATATTCTCCCCCCCCACCCCTTTGAATTTTCCTTTATTTGCAAAAACAACCAATACAAATAGCCACTATACCTGTCAGCTCAAGACACTTCCTATGCTTATCTCCTGACTGATAGGAGAGAGGCTTATTTCATCATCTCTTTCAGGGACGACGGCCTTCTTTTTAGCTAAAATGTCCTTTGTCGACCTATTGACAGTATAAATTCAAAGATTCTTTTTGTAAGTAGCAAGGATCATCCCATGAACAAGCCTGGAGGTGTCTGCCCTGGCCCTTTCCACTGTTGGAATATGTGCTCTGGTTCCTTACTAAAGGGCAGCTACTGGTGGGACTCTTGGCCTCTGTAACAGAGAATCTGTGTGAAAGAGGGCTGGTGATGGAGCCAGGAAGAGCTACCCACTCTGTGGGTAAAAAGGAGAAGGGATAGATTCTTTCTGGTTCCTTTCAAGGCAACCTCTGTATTGATCCCTTCTTCCCAAAAGTCATCAGAAGTCCATTCAAAATAAAAACCAAGACTATCAGAACTTTGAGAAATTCAGGTAATCTGCCTGGCTAGCAGGGAAATACCCATCATCACATTTCCATGGCAATAAGTCTGTGGGCATGGTAAAACCAGGTTACACATAGTGGCAAAGAACTGGAAACAGTAGATACCCAGCAAATGGAGAATGGTGAAATTAGCTATGGTACATGAGTGTGATGAATCTTACTGCATCATAAAAAAGGGATTAGAAGACTTACATAAGGGATGGCTAGGTAGCACAATGGATATCCAGCCAGGCCTGGAGACAGGAGGTCCTAGGTTCAAATCTGACTTCAGACTTCACATCTGTGACCCTGGGCAAATCACTTAATCCCATTTGTTTAGCCCTTGTCCCCTTGTCCTTCTCTTTTAAAATTGTTACTAAAGACAGAAAGTGAGAGTTAAAAAAAAGACTTATATGAACTGATGCAAAGTGAAGTAAGCAGAACCAGGAAAACAATATACATGATCCAACAATATAAAGAGAAAAAACAACAAAAATACAAATTCAACAATAATTATAAAAACCAAGCCTGACTGAAAAATAGATATGAAAACATACTTCCTTTCTTTGCAGAGATTTGTGGGAGGAGGGGGCATGGTATCTATGGATGTAAAACATTGCATATAATAATAGGCAATGCTGATATAATGATTGTTTTACTCAACTGCTTTATTTTTTCTCTTTCTTTTCTATTCTTGGTTAGTCTTTCAGGTCTTTCCAGATTTCATAGTCAAATTAAACTCTGCTTTTAGCCTCTACTTCTTCACCACATACTTAATCTTTAGTCTCTTGCCAATTGGTTTCTGATCCTACTGTTCTACAGAAATGGTTATCTCAAAGGCTTCCAAGGCTGTATTCAAATGGCCTTTTTTTCCCTGTCCTCATCTTAGCCTCTCTTCAGCTTCTGAGGCAGTTCAGAGTCTTCTTTCTAGATCCCTTGGCCTCCTTTAGCTTTTTTTTCCTCCCTCAATTACATGTAGAAACAATTTTTGACAATTGTTTTCTGACATCTTATGTTTTTGATGCTCTCCTTCCCTTCTCAGCCCCCCAAGGTCTGTTGGCTGTCGTGACACATCTTTTTCTTTCTTCTCTTGTATGATTGCTCTTTCTCAGCCTCCTTTGCTAGATCATCATATCCCTCTACCCCCTAAAAGGAGCATCCCCCAGTGCTTTTTCCTGGAGTTTGCTATCTTCTACATTCTTAGCTTTCATAACCTCATCAGATCCCATTGACTCAACGCCCTTTCATTTATAGATGACTCCCCAAACTATATAATCGAACATGACCTCTCTTATGAATTTTTAATTCACCAACTGCATATTACCATGATCTTTCAGCTAGGTCAATGACTTTCAGCTGGAATTGGAAGAAATCTCTCCTTTTTGATTCCCTCAGAGCAGAGATAGGTTAACTCTAGGCAGGAGAGATAACTCTTCTCATTTAACAGCCTTTCCTCATCCAAAGCCAGTTCCTTCCATAAAGTACTCCCATTGGCTTATGTTGGTCATTGTTATTGTTCAGTCATTTCTGCCTCTTTTTGACCCCATGGAGTATGTGTCCTGGGGTTTTCTTGGCAAATGTTCTGGAGTAATTTGCTATCATTTCCTTCTCCAATGAATTGAGGCAAAGAGAGATTGTGATTTGCCCAGGGGCACACAATTAGTAAGTATCTGGGGCTGGATTTGAATTCAAGTCTTTCTACCTCCAGGCCCAGCACTATTTACTGAACTATTAAACTGCCTCTTGGTTTATGATCAGTTGTAATCTAGTCAGTTACATTTTCAGCCTCTTTAGGGAAATTTATGCAGATGAGAGGCTAGTGACAAATATCTAAATGCAATCCATGTTCTAGAGTAATGTGCAAAATCTTTATTTTTCATATGAAGGTTTCTCCCTTTATATTTCACCCTCTGTTTTTTTACTCCTTACAAACTTCAACTTCTGACTTAGAATCAATACTAAGTATTGGTTCCAAGGCAGAAGAGCACTAAGGGCTAGGGAATGGAGGTTAAGTGACTTGCCCAGAGTCACAAAGCTAGAATGAATCTGAGATCACATTTGAACCCAGGACCTCCCTCTCAGTTGACCTGGCTCTCAGTTCACTGAGTCACTTCATTGTTCCCAATTGTGAGTTTTTACATGTGCCTAACAGTTACCAATAAATAATAAGGCATTTCTAGAACATTGCAATGTTGTGATTTGCATTAAATATAATCATCATATGAGAATAACACTATAAATATATAGCTGTTCCAAAAGAGCCTGACAAGATAGAGTAAAATTAAGATTTTGTTTGACTCATAAAATAACTCGAATGCTCCATAAGACCCCTGCTTTCTGGATTAGAAGAATCTTTCTCATAAGGTACCATGGGGTTCACAATCTGAAAACTAGAGTTTATTTGACCCTTTCAGTATGGCTACCTTAAATTCTCAAGCTAGGAGACACAATTAGTTTGAATCAAGCTAAGATGTCATCATAAGGGTAGTAGCTAGAAAATATTTCTCTCAAAACCCTTTAGCACCTTCTCTCATAGCCACACACAATGTTAGTGGGAAGACTGGGCACACAGAGAGAATCTATTTGGTGGAGGCAACTCAGAACTCAAATTATTCCCCTTTTAGTTCTATTTCTGACTACAGGCATGCCTCATTTTGTTGCATTTTGCTTTATTACACTTTGCAGATATTGTGAGTTGTTTTTTCCCCCAAATTGAAGGTTTGTGGCAACCTTGCTTTGAGCAAGTCTATTGGTACCATTTCTCCAGTGAGATATGCTCACAAGATGAGTCTCTGTGTAACATTTTAGTAATTCTCACAATATTTCAACTTTCCCTCCTTCCTTCGTTCCTTCGTACCTTCCTTCATTCCTTCATTCCTTCCTTTGTTCCTTCCCTCGTTCCTTCGTTCGTTTGTTCGTTCCTTCCTTCCTTCCTTCCTTCCTTCCTTCCTTCCTTCCTTCCTTCCTTCCTTCCTTCCTTCCTTCCTTCCTTCCTTCCTTCCTTCCTTCCTTCCTTCTTCCTTCCTTTCTCCCTCTATCTCTGGGTGTGACAGTGCTGCTCACCCTAGGCTCAGCTTCTTTTCTGGGGCAGGTCATTCAAATGAGATCCTTATACCTGTTTCTCTCTACCTTATCCACAGCCATGGCTGACTCACTTATTTGTGAGTGACCTCAGGTCACTCCTTAAAACTATCTTCTGTCTAGGGACTTTGGATTCGTAGAGAATGTCTAGCTTTTCAATTGGCTATCACTCTGGAATTTCAACAATTTTGATCACACCTCTGTTAAAGGGGTGACAAACTGTAAATTCCTCTTTGTACTTAATTTAATACCTTAACACCTTGGAGTCTTGGTTAGTTTTTCTTTATCTTCTGTGATTTTATCAATTGGGCTCTGGGCTGAAGAAGGAAAATCAGCTGATCACAGATGTCCTCCTTACTACCCTAGGCTTTTGGAAGTAATATAAAATGACTATTTAAATATTATTTCTTTAATGTTATTTCTTTGATATTGAAGTAGATGGTGTCTTTTATGGTTTTCTTATTTACTCATTTTAATTATACTTTCCACAATTTTGAAATATGTGTCTAATCTAATATTAAAACAAATGGTAAAAAGTTTATTTCTTATAATAATGCACTAAATACCTTCCTCCTTTGGTTTCTAACAAAGGGAAATACTCTAGGTTACTAGAGAGTAAAGCATTCCTTCCTTTCAGTGACAACTACCTTCTCAGGATCCATATAATTCTCTGGACTTATGGTATTTTCCTGGGTGATCTATGAATCATATGAGTTTGATAGATAGTCTACTATTTTACTCTATATCTACACAGTCCACATGACTCACAGTACAATTAAAATGCAAGGTCTGTTTTTTTTTTCTTTTTTATAATTGTTATTTGCTGCTCCTGGCCTGTAGCTTTTTCTTGGTTCATAAACTTCTTACTTTTCTACTCTTCTCTCCATCAGCTGCAATCTCTAGGTTACCTGGTTTCCTTCTTCTGAGAGACCATGTGATTCCCTGATATACATTGCTCTCCAGAACTTATGATTCCCTAGAGGAGCTTCATGGATGCAAAGGCGTAACCCCAGGGGAACAAGTCCATTCATATCTGACAAGTATCTTTCTCTAGGATATTTCCTATCTAGTTCTTCTTTTCTTTCTGTGATCCCTCTCAAAGGCCAAGCCTGTGGGTGTGACTGGAGGAGAGGAGATGAATTGGGTATGAATAATGTAAAACTCATTAACAATGTAGTGTCCTGAAGACCCTGGACTAGAAAAGGAATTATCACTTTATCAAGGAGTTAACCACTTCCAGATAGTATCACCTCTTCATAGGGAAACATCAACAAAGCTAGAACAAATTCCTTTTTGGTGAGGAGATGAAGATGCCTAAGTACACCCACTACATCAGTATTTACTGGTGTGACTTTGTAACTCTCAGACTTTGGCATTAACCTATTTTAAATTTCTACTTTAAAGTTTTCTTCATGATTTTAATTTTTTAAAAATTTCCTGAGCACCTTCTATGTGTAAGAAATGGCACTATCTCTGGCAAAGGTCTAATTTCTCAAATTTATAAGGAACCAAGTTAAATTTATAAGAAATCAAGCCATTCCCCCAACTGACAGGTGGTCAAGGGATAAGATAGGCAATTTTCAGATGAAAAAATAAAAACTATTTAATAAACACATGAAAAAGTATTCTAAATACCTCCTGATTAAAGAAATGAAAATCAGAACAATTCTGAGGTACCACCTCATACCTAGAAGATTGACCAATATGACAGTTAAAAGAAAATAAATGTTGGAGGGGACATGGCAAAATTGGGACACTAATGCATTGCGTGGTGGAGTTGTGAATTGATCCAACCATTCTGGAAGGTAATTTGGAATTATGCCCAAAGGGTGCTAAAAGAATGTATATCCTTTGATCCAGCAATACCAGCTACTATGTTTGTACCCCAAAGAGACAATAATGAAAAATGTTTGTACAAAAATATTCATAGCCATACTCTGTGGTGGCAAAAAATTGGGAAATGGGGGAGGGGGAGGTGTCCCTTGATAGGGGAATGGCTGGACAAATTGTGGCATATGATGGTAATGGCATACTATTGCGCTTTAAGAAATGATGAACTGCTTGATTTCTATATGAACTGGAAAGACTTCCACAAACTGATATTGAGCAAAATGAGCAGAGTCTAGAGAACATTGTACACAGAAACTGAAACATTGTGGAAGGATCAAATGTAATGGACTTCTCTACTAGCAGCAATGCAATGATCCAGGACAATTCTGAGGGACTTGTGAGAAAGAAAGCCATACACCTTCAGAGGAAGAACTGTGGGAGTAGAAACACAGAAGAAAAACATGATTTATCATTGGTTTGTATGGGTATAGGATATGGAGTTGTGGTTTTTAAAAGATCACTCTATTACAAAAATGAATATGGAAATAAGTATTGAGCAATAATACATGTATAACCCAGTGGAATTGCTTATTGGCTCTGGGAGGGAAGAGGGGAAGAAAAGAACATGGATCATGTAACCTTAGAAAAATACTTAAAACTAAATAAACAAACAAAGAAATGGCACTAAAAATACAGACTATTCACAGATGAAGAATACATGGTCACTGCCCAAAAGCATTTACAATCTGCAAAGTGATGTAGTTATCCTCAACAATTTAAAGTCTCAGAGTGATTCCTGGGGCACTGAAAGTTGTCCTTATATTGGATATGCACTTGCCATATTATCTGATAATACATTCCCCTTCTCAAAAGTGTTAGGAGCTATCCTTTGCCTTCAAAATACAATACAAACTCAGAATTGAGGGTGTTTTGTAATTTGGGAGCAACAACTTCCCAGTTTTATTTCATATTACTCCCACCTGTGCACTCAATGTTCCAATCAAAAGAAAGTACTATCATCTGATTTGTATGGTAGAGTGAAGATGGGGGAAGGAAATAGAAAAATCTAAAAGGACTCCAAATTTGAGACCTTGGACAACTGGCAGGATGGTAGTGTCTTCAATAAAAATATGGAATTTTGAGAGAGGTAAAGCTAGACAGAAAGGGGATGAATTCCATTTTATACAGAGTAAAGAAGCAGAAGCAAATCCAACATAGCAAAGCCATCCCTGCTGCACTGGTTGCATGGTCATCCCTTTCCTATTTTGATCTGTTGGGTGATCCAACTCAACTCGACACTATTCTCTATCCTAGAATCTCTTTCCTCCTTGTGTTATTACTGGTTATGCTTTACCAAACCCAAACCTGCATCCTTCCCCAATCTCTGCTTCCTTCAGACCTATTCAATGTAGCTGGGGACAGTCACAAAACCTTGCCAACTAGTTTTACTATAAATGTATGTTACATAATCTCAATTAGGTCTTCACTGAAGCAAGGTGAATCTTCTATTCCTCCTGAATTCTTTCACTATCCCGCTTTACACAACAGCTATTCCAGATCTTGTCTCTTCTTTCAATAGTAGCTTTCCCCTGACTCTCAGCTGAGGACTCTACCTCAAACTACATTGAAAAAATAGAAGACATTTGCGGAGAGCTCTGCCTTCCTGCCTCCTCATTTCAAATCATTTGACTATCTTCCCCAACCATTTTCTCTCTTCACACTGGTCTAGGATAAAGAAGTTGTTCTTCTTTCTAAGTCTAACTGTTTTAAATATGCCACTGATCTCATCATCCCTTCCTCACTTCCTTAGTGAATTGCCTCTACAATCCTTTTCACTTTTATCTTAAATCTCTTTCTATCTACTGGCTCCTTCCCTGCTACTTAAAAACATGCCTTTGTCTCCCTTATCTTTGAAAATCCCTAACTGGATCCTACTAGGATACTACTGGGCAGCTAAGTGATATAGTAGATAGAGTTCTGGGCTTGGACTGAGAAAGAACCTGTGTTCAAACACTGCCTTAGATACTTCCTCATAGTATGACCTTGGACAAGCCATTTAACTTTAGAATTCAGTGAGAAGTGAGTAAGTGTAGACAACTTTCTCAAGAAATATAGTTGGGAAAAAAGAGGAGAGATATAGGACAGTAACTATCAGAGTTAGAAAGAAGGAAAGAAATAAACATTTATTAATCTCCTATTTGGTGCCTGGTACTGTTCTAAGTGCTTTAAAAACATTATTTCATTTAATCCTAACAACAATCCTTGGAGGTAGGTGTTGTTATGATCCCCATTTTTCATTTGAGAAAACCGAATCAGACCAAGGGTAAATGACTTGTCCAAGGTCACACTATAAAAGCTCTTCCTTACATCTTTTATGTGAGATAATTTTCCTCATTCTTCCCTTCCCTTCCCCCCTAGAGCATCCTACTTTATTGTTTACCCATTTTTTATATCATTCCAACAAAATTAACTCATTTCCACACTGTCTTTACACAGAGAAAGCTTCTAACTGCCCTAATAATGATAAAAGTTTTTAGAAGATACATGTATCATCTTCCTTAAGAAAAAGTAAAGAGTTTAACCTTATTGAGTTTCTTATAATTTCTTTTTCTTGTTTACCTTTTTATGCTTCTCTTGAGTCTTGTATTTGAAAGCCAGAGTTTATATTCAGCTCTGGTCTTTTCTTCAGGAATGTTTGAAAGTCCTTTATTTCATTAAATATCAATTTTTTTCTCTTACAGAATTATACTCAGTTTTGCTGAGTAGTTTATTATTGGTTTTTACCTTAGCTCCTTTGGCTTTCTGAATATCAAATTCTAAGTCTTCATTTCCTTTAATGTGGTAGTTGTTAGATGTTGGATGATTCTGACAGAGCCTCCATGGTATTTAAATGATCTCTTTATTCTTGCTTGAAACATTTTCTCTTTGACTTGGGAACTCTGGAATTTGGAGTTTCCTGAGAGTTTTCATTTTGGGATCTTTTTTCAGGAGGTGATTAGTGAATTCTATAAATTTCTATTTTGCCACCTGGTTCTAGGATACCAGGGCAGTTTTCCTTGATAATTTCTTGGAATAGTATATCTAGGTTCTTTCTTCTATTATGGTTTTTATGTAATCCAATAATTCTTAAGTTCTCTCTCACCAATTGCTTACCATCACAATAGGTATGGGGAGGTATTTGGAAGGGAAGGAGGGAGAGAATTTGAGACTCAATATTCTTTGAAAGATGTTAGAAACTATTTTTACATGTAATTGGGGAAAAATAAAATAAAATTTAATTAGAAAAAAAATTATCTCTCATAGATCTATTTTCCAGGTCAGTTGTTTTTTCCAAGGAGATACTCTACATCCCCCCCCCCCCCCCATTTTCATTATTTTGACTTTGTTTTATTGTTCCTTGATGTCTCATGGAGTCATTAGTTTCCACTTGCCCAATTCTAATTTTTAAGAAATTATTTTCTTCAGGGAGCTTTTGTATCTCTTTTCCCTTTTGACCAATTCTGTTTTTTAGCATATTGTTTTCTTCAGTATTTTTGTGCCTTCTTCATCAAGCTATTATCTTTTCATGACTGTCTCCCTTTGCTTTCAATTCTTTACCTAATTTTTCCTCTGCCACTTTATTTGATTTTGAAAATAATTTTTTAACTCTTCCAAGAATTCTTGTTGATCTGGTGTCCAATTCACATCCCCCCTCTCCCGCCCCAACATGATAAAGATTTGCTTATGGATGTTTTGACTTCTCCTGTGCTTCCGAGTTTGTATTTTTTTTTTATGGTCAGGTTCTTTTTTCTTTGTCTACTCACGTTTCTACCCTTGATTTAAAAGTTTATGTTAAAGTTGGGCTCTATTCCCAGTATATGGGTGGGGAAAGACTCTGTCTGAAGCACCAGGCTTTTTTGCACTGCTATTTTCAGAACCATTCTGGAAGTTTGGAAGTTTTGGGTGCTTCCAAGGTGATGTGATCTGGGAAGAGGTAGGGTCACTGTTCTCTTGAATTGCACTCTGGTCCTTACCCAAGATTCCTTGGCACTGAATGTACTGTCTTTCAGGGTTCCCACTCCCTCTTGATTGAAAGTGATAATCTTTACTCTTAACATATAGAAGTGGGTATAAGTAATGGAGTTGCCAAACAGGTGCCCCCAGGGTTGCCACTTCCTCCTTGACCTATCACCCAGAAGTAGGAATAGGGAAATGAGTTGCCAAATGGCATTTGGATTCTCTCTCAGTGCTAGCACAAGGGGCTTCTATAATCTCTTTCTGACAGATTGCCAGGTCCCCTTACCATCTCTGGCTTGAGAGCTCTGGAAGCTACTGCTGCTTCTGTTACCACTCCCCAGTTCCATCAACTGGTATTCCATCCTCATGGGCTCCAGGCCAGCCTTCCCCTCTACCCTCATGTCAAAAATATTTCTTTCTGATCTTCTGTATTGTTTTCAGCTAGGAGAATGTCTCACTCTGAACTTTTTTTGGCCCCGCCAGTCTAGAATTTAATTTGAGGCATTATTTTAAAGTATTCAGAAAGGAATATGGGAGAGCTTAGTTTTCTCTGCTTTGCCATCTTGGCTCTGCCCTCAATTAAAATTATTTCTTTTAAAAATTATTTTATTATTATTACTTTTAATTTTAATTTTTAATTTTTTCCATATTTACATGATTCATTTTCTTTCTCTCCCCTCTTCTCTCTACCCTTCCAGAGCCAATAAGCAATTCTACTAGTTTATACAAATGTTTTCACTTGATACCTATTTCCATATTATTCGTTTTTGCTATAGAGTGATTTTGTAAAGTCTAAACCCCAAATCACATATCCATATATTCATGTGATAAGTGATGTCATATGTTTTGCTTTTGAATGTCTGCTCCCACAGTTCTTTCTCTCAATGTGGATAGTGTTCTTTCCCATAAGTCCTTCAGGAGTGTCCTGGCTTATTGCATTGCTACTAGGAGCAAAGTCCATTATATTGGATTGTTCCACAATGTTTCGCTTTCTGTGTACAATGTTCCCCTGGTTCTGCTCATTTCACTCTGTATCAGTTCATTGAAGTTTTCCCAGTTCATGTAGAAATCCTCCAGATCATCAATCCTTACAGCACAATAGTATTCCATTACCATTATATACCACAATTTGTTCAGCCATTCCCCAATTGAGCGACAACCCTTCATTTTCCAGTTTTTTGCCACCACAAAGAGTGCAGCTATGAATATTTTTGTACAAGAATTTTTCCTTATTATCTTTTTGGGGTCTAAACCTAGTAGTGGTATTGCTAGATCAAAGGGTATGTATTATTTTAAAGTCCTTTGCACATAATTCCATATTGCCTTCCAGAATGGCTAGATTAATTCATAATTCCACCAGCAATGCATTAGTGTTCCAATAATTCAAATTATTTAAAGAGATGCATATACAGAAGTCATTCTTCAAACTATATTTATGTGTCTGTGTATAATGTTCTTTTGGTTCTGTTTATTTCATAATTTCATATAAGTTTTCCATGTTTTTATAAAATTAACCTGTTTTTCATTTCTTACACCATAGTTATATTCTATTACAATCATGTCACAACTTGTTTAACGATTTCCCCATTGAGGGAAATCTTTTCAGTTTCTATTTTTTTTCCCACAACAAAGAGAGCTGGTATAAATATTTTAGAACACAGACTCTTTTCTTTTTTACCTTGATCACTTTAGGAAATAAAATTAATAGTTTAAAAGAAAGAAAGAAAGTACTAGTTACTTATTGAGAGAGGGTTCAAGAAGTGGCACCTGAAATATATGTAAAGTCTTACCTTGTGTCTTAGAATCGATACTATTAATTGGTTCCAAGGCAGAAGAGCGGTAAGGACTAGTCAATGGAGGTTAAGACACTTGCTTAGAGCCACACAGCTAGGAAGTTTATGAGGTCACATTTGAACAGGATCTCCCATCTTTAGTCCTGACTCTCTATCCACTGAACATCCTATCTCTGTCCCTGCCCCGCTCCCCCCTTCCCCTTCTCCCTTCCCCTCCCCCCATTATACTTTGGAGGAACATAGAGATTTTAAAAAGCAGAGATGAGGAGGGAGCATATTCCAGGCCTGAGGAGTAGACATAGAAGAAGCCTTGAAGAAGTGGTAGCATTGGCATGGGAATTGGAATTACTTGTTCTGTAGAGTATCCAATTAACTTTAGACTGATTCCTCCTTTGGAATATTAAGCTATGGCATCCTATTTATACTTCCTCTGACCTTTTTGAGATCCACTTTCATAAAAGCAAGGATATTACATATTAAGCTATGCTCAGCTTTCCTCTCCTTATCTGTCAGGAACTCTTAAGATAGTGTTTCCTCAAAAGGAAATCAGACATTTCTTCATGGACAATCAGATCCTCCTTATTGGTCAGGATTAGATCTAGAACAGCAGTTCCAAGAATATAATGGAATATTACTGTGTCATCAGAAATAACAAATATGTGAATTTCAAAGAAGCATAAAAAAAACTTGTGTGGACTAATGCAAAGGGAAGTTAGCAGAGCCAGAAAAGCAATGCACATGATTACAATAACATAGATGTACAACAAAACAGAGCAAATAAAGTGAATGCAGTGTAAAATATTGACTAAGTTTGACCCTGAAGGGGAGATGAGAAAATGTACCTTCCTCTTTCTTTACAGTGGTGGGGGATTAAGAGTGTGGAATATTGTTTATACTGCCAGACCCAGCTGTTTTGTTGCTTAAGTTTTGCTAAACTGCTTTTGTTTCCTCTTCCTTTTTTTTTATTCCTTATCATCAGGGATAGTATTCTGGGTAGAAGAAGGGGGAGGAATATATTTGAAAATGAAAGTGATCCAAAAAAATCAAATCTTTTAAAAAAAGAATAGCATTTTCTCTAACTATTTATGTTTTGAAGAATAAAATTATCATTAAGGACAATCAAGAATTTATCAACTCCCCTGCTGTGATCATAGCACTCTAGCAAATATTAAATTAGTAGATCTCTCCTATTTCTTGTTATACCTTTAATGGAATCATCATCCAATTCCTCCATCTGACAAAGTAGTCTCTAGTATACTTCCATCAAACTATCACTTCATTAGCCATCACCAAAATAATCTCAACCAAATTCTACCACTCTTTTGTTCACAGGACAATATACCAGTCTACTATTTTTTAAAATCTAATTTTCCCTTTTGATTAAGATATATGCTTCTTCACTCTAGTCAGGTAATGAGTCATATCCCTTGTAAAGGAGTTATACTAGATCTCTGAAGTTTCTTCATCTCTATATCTCATAATCTTAATTCTCAGTCACATTTTTGAGGCAGAATTTACTTCCTTGGGTTAAGATGTCTGCTTTACTAAAAAAAAAAAGCAAACAAATAAATCAAAAACCAAACAAAAACACATCTTGGGCTTTTGTGAGCTAAAGCTATTAATGTTATTACTGTCTATCTTGTTGGATATCATTTTTATGAATTAAAGGACCTCTCTACTACCATTCTACTAATGTTATACTTCTTACTCTCTTCCGTATTTGATTTAGTAGAAATCTCTTGGTGGTTTTCTCTATCCCTCTCCATTTTCAGCCAGTCTTTCTTGATCAGGATCTATAAGACATAAATCTTTTGTGGAGAGGTGAGAGTTGAATACTGGGAATCTACATGATAGCCAAGGAAAACGACTTTAGAAAAAGAAAAGAAGAGAGCAAAAAATAGAATTCTGGGGAATGCCAATATTTACAAGGTGGGAAGAGGAAGATGAAACTATTAAAAATATAGGAGGGAAAACACAATACTATAATTTTCTTGGGGAAAAGTTTCATTGCTACAAATGAATCTTTCTAAAAAATAGCCCTGACCATGTCACTTATCTTCCCAAAATCTTTAAAAAATAATCCTTACTTTGTCTTTACTAGCTTCCATACATTTAATTTCTCTTTTTTCTAATCTCTCCTATACACTCTTTTTACATCTTCCTGGATCATATTTAAGATTGTATGACTCCCTCAACTCAGAAACCTACAATGACTTTGTCTTACCAGATAAAATCTGATCTCTTGTATCTGTTTAAGTTCTTCTTGATTTGACTTTAGTGTATGCTTTTCTAGTCTTTTTCTCCTATCAAAATCCTACAATATAGTTAAATTGTACTACTTGTTTTCCCCTGAACATACTCCTTTCTCTTCTTCCTTTTTCCTATCTTTGTGCCTTAGTGCTATCTATTCTTTCTCTCTGGACAGTTTTTCACCAAGGTATATATTCCCAATTTCTAACCATTCTTAAATTCCCTGTTCAAATTCCATTTCCTCCCTGATATTCTCAGCTATAAGTTTCTCTCTCTCTCTCTCTCTCTCTCTCTCTCTCTCCTTCTCTTCCTGTCCCCCTGTCCCACTCTCCTTTTCTTTCCCTTTTCCTTTCTTTCTACTTCTTCTCCCTCTCCCCACTCTCTGTCCTGCCATAACACTTTGTATCTCTTAACACGCCTTCCTATTATACCTTATAATTACAGTTATCTGTATGTATAGGAAAAAACCAAAAGGATGAAGAATACCTATTGTATAGATTCTCAAGTATGGTCAACAGCCCAGTGAGTGATTCCTCAGTTCAACATTTATGTCACATAGATACTGAAGATGGACAAAGAACTAGGGTTAGTTTAAAAAGTGGGAGAAGGGTGGATTTTATTTAAGAAGTTGTATAGTGCCTTCAGTGATCCCAATCTGTTCCCTGAAATTCCCATCTTTTAAACACCATACTTTCCTAGTGATGTTCTATATTGCAGAAAAACATGGAATGCCAAGACCAACAAGCATTTTACTGTCTCTAAATCACAATTTCTAAGGAATTTAAATTTTAGACAACCCAGAAGGCAATGCAAGATGTATGGTGAGCATAAATAGGGTACAACATAATATAAAGGATGGCAAATATAATGAGCCTCAGAAAAGATATCAACTAGGTGATACATGAACAGAGAAGGAAATTGTGAGAGTTGTAAAAAATGGAGACTTGAACCCAGGACTCCAGTCCCCAGAATTCCTTGCTCACTTCCCAGAATGCTTTGTAATCACACTGAATTCTCATTTGGGTGAGATCACAAAATATTATTTAAAGGAGTTCTCTGCCTACTGAGGTCTCTTTCCTACTTCTGCTTTCCAGCAGAAGTGTCTCTCATGATGTAGGTGAAATTGAATAGGCCTCTCTGGGCCTAGACACATGCTTTCTTATTCTGTATTTTCTTTAATCCTTAACCTTTAATAAACCTCATAAAATATAATACTCCTTGACAGAGAGAAACTAATTTTAACTCTTACAGAGTAAAGGATGGACAACCCTGAGCACTGCACTGATACTCTTGTAATGCCTTTAACATGGTGGGTGGAATCCCCATTAAAACTCAGGGGAAGAAATGGATAATAATTGTGGGATGAAAAATGATGGAGAGCTGGAGATATGCATCATTGCAGGCAATGAATACTCACAATGATGAGTTGCTGGATCTGCTGTGAATTAAGTGTGTCTGTCCCCTAGACCACCTTTTAGACTGTAAATGGGGGAGAGGTAGAGATGCTATCCTCTTCTTCTTTAGAGACACCTAAGCACTGAACAGAAACTGTATTCAGATGTTTGGCTTATTGAATCTTGTAAGGATAATTGATTATCAAAGCATTTGAGTTAATCAGATGTCCAAACTGTGGTAAATGAAAGCATTAGGGAGAGATTCATGGTATCATTGTTCACATATAAAATTAGCTCTTGGAATTAATAATGAAAATTTACAAATTGTAGAAGAAGAAAATGAAGAAGAAGAGATCGTGGAAAGTTGAGATTCATCAGTCAAATAGAGTCTGCAGTCAAAAAGATCAGTAAGGAGGTCGAAGAGGACATTTAGATGGAAGATGACATTGCAGATGAAGAGGAGGATTCAGAAAATTGATGGACATTGTAAAAAGACTGAAAGAATTATAAATATTAAGAAGATAAAGACTTTGAAGGGAATTTTCAACAAAGAAGATCAAGTGATTAATGGATTAATGGTTTAAAGGAATTTGGGTAATGCTAGATAACATAACATAACATAACATAACATAACATAACATAACATAACATAACAACATAACATATATTCACATAAGCATTCATAAATACATTTTACTACCATGAATTTTGGAGAGGAAGAATTCTTCAATCAAATTGAAAAGAAAGGGAATAATAATCTGAAGTTTTGGTTAAGTATATTGCATGCAACAATAACACAACACTAACAACAGTAACACAGACATAACATTAACAAAATAACAAAACATAGCATGAATAACAACATAACAAAAACATAAACACAAAAATATAAACGTGGTTAGGATACATTGAATCACTAGTTGAATGAGTGAAACAATGTATAGTTAGATACTAACAATGTTATAATTAGCTATAAAGTAGTTAGTTATTAACAAAAATAGTTAGCTACTAAGTATAAGATTTAGTATAGGAATATATAGGTAGGTGAGATTAGTTTTAGGATATTTTAGGAAATAAGGCTGTTATTAGATAGCTAGATTAGAGTTTAAGATTAATAAGATAAGGTAAGATACTGACTTACACTACAAAATACATTGTAACATACATAACATACATTACATATGTAAGATTTAAAATGGTTGATGTCTTAAACTGTAGTGAGTTAAAATGGTGGAAGATATAAATTGTGATAGATATAAGAGAGGGTGAGTAAATTTGACCGCAGAAAATATGTTTCACTACAGTGTCTTGGTTTTAAATCAAATATAAGGTGGTCGCCAGGGAAATATTCCCAATTATTCAAATACCCAAGTCAACTGGGTTTTATAGAGATTTTAATTAATAATATAATGAGGAATTAGAGAAAGAGTAGGAAAGGAATAATTATGAAGGGCCTCAAGCCAATATGGCCTAGACCTGAGTCTTAAGAGAGAGAATCAGTCAGTCAGTCTTTTAACAGTCATCACAAGGTCTGCCTAAACAAGGATTCTAGTGACACCAGGCCAGCTCCATCTCAGCTGACTTCACCAGAGAGCCTTCCAGCCAGAGACTGTTCCAAAGGGCCTCTCTCCAGAGCCTCCAGAGGGACAGAGTCCCCTTAGAGGAGCTCCAGCGAGACCTCCTTAGAGATTGTCCTCCAAGAGCTTCCCTTCTCCAGAGCCTCTCTCAAGAGATTCTTCCCAAGCGATTCTCATCAGAGATCCTCCAAAAGGATTTCTCCAAAAGGATATCTCCTCAAGAGATTCTGCTTTTTCTTATATAGGGGTTTTTCTCCCATGTCACCTCCGCTAAGTCCCTACATCTACCAATCACTGTAGATGCTTTCCAAAGGACTGCCCATCTAAATTCCTGCTAAGTCGGCCAATCTCCTCAGTAAGTCTGAACGAGAGAAAACACAGCTGAGTCAACTAATCTCATCAAGAGAAAACTTGCCTGACCCTTTTAGGTACCTAGCATCCCATTGTATGAATTCTAAAAACAGGCCTGGCTCAAAGAACTCCTTGCCTTATTATAAGCATGGGTCTAAGTACTTTCATTGTTTAGCAAGGAGTTTTCCCTCCTAAAGCAGTCTTAAGTATGGGTAGAGTAGAGGTTCTCCCATTTCTGATCCTGGCGAGTTCTCACATCAAAATGGGGAATGTTTCTCAGTAGGGAATTTGTTCCAATTAAGAATTCCCCAATGGGGAAATTTTTAACATTCACAAGTCTGAGAGATTTCAAGATTTACACATAGCACACATGACATATAACATCACATATCAAAAAATGTAAATATATGTAAATAGTGTGCATTATAGTTAAGATTGTAAAATTAACTGTATTACAGTGTATGTATATATGTAACATACATGTAAATAGGAGGTGTATATGTATATAGCATTTGTGTATACATTGTATATATGTATTATATGTAAAACTTATGTAAGTAGATCACTTATGTTTAATTTTATCTATTGTTAAATATATTTTCATAAGTGAGTTTGATGGTTTGGTTTAATTTTTTGTAAAACTTATGCAATGTTGTGTTTATTGTAATTTTCAAAAATTTTCTCTGCTGTTTATGCATTGTAAAAGTAGTAGAATTTTCTGTATTAGTTGATAAGAGTAGTACTTTATGATTTTATTTTAATGTTTTGCATGCATTTGTGTTTGTCTTTTGATTTTTATGTTGCTTTCTTGTTTTGCTTTTGCATGTTTGATCTGTATTTTGAACTTTGAAATTGTTCATTTGCAAAAGCAAAACAAACAAGCAACATAAAAATCAAAATGCCACAATCATCAGCGCATATGCCCCTACACTGACCAGCACAGAGGAGACCATCGAGCAGTTCTACTGTGCCCTGAGTGCCGTCCTGCATTCAGTGCCCACAAATGACAAGCTGATACTACTGGGAGACTTCAATGCCCGCATTGGCCAGGACCATGAAAGATGGAAAGGAGTGCTTGGCAAACACGGTGTGGGCAAAATGAGCAATGGCCTACTGCTACTCAGCAAATGCTCAGAGTTCGAACTCACCATCATGAACAGTGTTCAGAATGGTGAACAAATATAAAACAACATGGATGCACCCACGATCAAAACAGTGGCATCTCATTGACTACATCATTGTATGCTGGCGAGACATCCAGGATGTACAAATCACCAGAGCCATGAGAGGAGCTGAATGCTGGACAGACCACCGATTGGTTAGAGCGACTCTTCAAATGCATATTGCGCCTCGCCATCCAAAACGTGCCCAGACAGTTCGTGCATTTTACAACGTGAGTCATCTCAGAGATCCATCTTATTTGTAAACATTCCAGTTCTGCCTGGACGACAAGCTGTCTGTCAAGGGACCACTCACTGGAAGCTCAACCGAGAAATGGAACCAGTTCAGAGACGCAGTGAAGGAAACATCAAAGGCAGTCCTAGGCCCCAAACAACGCAACCACCAGGACTGGTTTGATGAGAACAACACTGCTATTGAAGACCTATTGGGCAAAAAGAACAAAGCCTTTATGGAGTGGCAAAATAACCCAAACTCTGCTCCTAGAAAAGAACAGATTCAAATCTCTCCAAGCCACGGCACAGTGTGAGATCAGGAAAATGCAAGACCGATGGTGGGGAAAAAAGGCAGGAGAAATCCAGCGCTTTGCTGATACGAAAAACTACAAACAATTTTTCAGTGCCCTCAAGACGGTCTATGGGCCATTAAAACCCACTACCACGCCCTTGCTATCCTCTGACGGTGACACTCTCATAAAAGATAAAAAAGGCATCAGCATGCAGAGCGAGAAGAACAGAACCAGGAGAACATTGTACACAGAGACGAATACACTGTGGTATAATCGAATGTAATGGACTTCTCCATTAGTGGCTGTTTAATGTCCCTGAACAATCTACAGGGATCTAGGAGAAAAAATGCTATTCATAAGCAGAGGATAAACTGTGGGAGTAGAAACACCGAAGAAAAGCAGTAACTGCCTGACGACAGTGGTTGAGGGGACATGACAGAGGAGAGACTCTAAACGAACACTCTAATGCAAATATTAATAACATGGCAATGGGTTTGAATCAAGAACACATGTGATACCCAGTGGAATCACGCGTTGGCTATGGGGGGTGGAGGGGAGGAAAAGAAAATGATCTTTGTCTTTAATGAATAATGCTTGGAAATGATCAAATAAAATATTATAAAATTAAAAAAAAACAATGATACATGGAAAACCCAGTGGAATTGCTCACTGGCTCTGGGAGTGGGGAGGGAGGAGAGGAGGGAAAGAACGTGAATCATGTAACATGGAAAAATATTCTTAATTAATTAATTAAATAATTAAAAAATAAAGTTGCAGTTCAAATGTCAAAAAAAAAGGCATCAACAAAAGGTGGAAAGAACACTTCAGTCAGCTTCTCAACCGACCTTCTTCAGTCGACCAAAGCGCCTTGACCAGATACCCCAAAACCGCACCATTGAACAACTTGACGTCCCTCCTTCAATAGAGGAAGTCCAAAAAGCCATTAAACAAATGAGTGCAGGCAAGGCACCCGGTAAAGACAGGATCCCAACCGAGGTGTACAAGGCCTTAAATGGAAAGGTGCTCCAGGCATTCCACATAGTGCTGACCAGCATATGGGAAAAGGAAGACATGACCCCAGAACTCAGAGATGCCTCCATCGTAGCCCTATTTAAGTAGAAAGGCACACGAGCAGCCTGTGACAATTACAGAGGCATCTCACTGCTCTCCACTGCTGGAAAGATCCTCACCCGTGTTATACTCAACAGACAGACTCCTGTCATCTGTTTCAGAGCAGAACCGGCCCGAATCACAATGTGGCTTCCAACCAGATTGCAGCACCATCGACATGGTCTTCACGGTGAGGCAAATACAGGAAAAATGCCTTGAGCAGAACCTGAGTCTCTACATTGTCTTCATAGACCTGACAAAGGCGTTCGACACAGTGAACACGGACGCATTGTGGGTGATCCTTAGCAAGCTCGGTTGCCCAGCAAAATTCGTCAAACTGATCCAGCTCTTTCATGTCAACATGATAGGGGAAGTCCTATCTGGTGGAGAGACTTCTGATCACTTCAACATCTCCAATGGCGTGAAACAAGGTTGTGTCCTCGCTCCGGTACTATTCAACCTATACTTCACCCAAGTATTACGACATGCTGTGATGGATCTAGACCTGGGCGTCTACATCAAATACCGACTAGATGGCTCACTATTCGACCTTTGCCGCCTAACTGCAAAAACAAAGACAACAGAGAGACTCATCCTGGAAGCTCTCTTCGCAGATGACTGTGCTCTCATTGCCCACCAAGAAAATCATCTCCAAACCATTGTGGACAGGTTCTCTACAGCAACAAAACTGTTTGGCCTGACTATCAGCCTCAGCAAAACAGAGGTGCTGTTCCAACCTGCACCAGGGAGGCCAACTAACCAGCCGTGCATTTAAATTGATGGCACGCAGCTTTCTAATGTCAACACTTTCAAGTACCTGGGCAGCACACGGGTCCCTAGACCAGGAGATCAATGCCAGGATCCAAAAGGCCAGCCAGGCACTCGGGCAACTGCGCTCCAAAGTCCTCCAACACAGCAGTGTAAGCACTGCGACGAAGCTCAAAATGTATAACGCAGTGGTCCTCAGCTCGCTCCTGTACGGTTGTGAGACATGGACACTGTACTGGAAGCACATGAAACAGCTGGAGAAATTCCACCAACGCTCCCTCCGGTCAATGATGAGGATCTGATGGCAGGACCATATCACCAACCAGGAAGTCCTTGACAGAGCCAACTCCACCAGCAACGAAGTCATGGTCCTCAAAACTCAGCTATGATGGTCTGGACACGTCATCTGCATGGACCCACAGTGAATACCAAGACAGGTATTCTATGGTGAACTGTCAGCTGGACTCAGGAAATAAGATCGACCAAAGAAAAGATTCAAGGATCAGCCAAAGTCAAACTTGAAGTGGGCTGGCATTACACCAAAGCAACTAGAACTTGCTGCCTCTGTCAGAAGCAGCTGGTGAACCCATTAACCATGCCACCACCACCTTTGAAGATGAACGACGCCGACGTCTTGCCGCTGCACATGAACGCCGACACCAGGCAACAACTGCACCTCCTGTAACAACTGGCATTCCATGCCCCATGTGCCACAATCTTTGCGCCTCAGTCTTTGGACTTCAAAGCCATATGAGGGTACACTGTAGATGAAAACGCACAAAGACAATTGTCATTCTTGGATACCGAGAGAATACTTCTAAAGATAGGATAAGATAGTTGAGTGTAGGTTGTTTATTATTTTAGTTTAAGGAATATGTAAGTATGCTAGTGCACAAATGCCAAAATAGTGTTCTCAACACAATTTTGGCTTTGTGCAAAGGGGGGACTATAGTAAGGGATTTTTAGCAGGGAAAGCTAGCAGCACGGGATGGTGCAAAACCAAGATTCCACAGAGCTTGCAAGGACTGGGTCAACATTCTAAGGCATTGAGAGGCAGTTGAGAACTAACTGACATTGCCTCTCTGGAAGAAGACAGAGGAGTGGAGGTATCTCTCTCTGGAGGAAAAACAACTTTGGAGCTGCCAGGGAATTGGACCATCTTCAAGGAGTGGTTGAGTAAGAGATTACCCCACACTGGTGGACAGTGTGTGTATTAATACTCCTTCCCGTCCTAAAATCCTGTGAGGACTTTCAACTTGAGACTGCTGTGTGACTCAGTGGAGGACTCTGGTGTCATGAGGATCTTGGGCCCTATTGACTTTACAAATCCCTTTTTATCTTTAATCACTTATTTAATTAGTTAGGTTAAGTTAGTTAGAAAAGTTTAAGATTTCTAACTGGGTGGGTTAGAAATAAGTTACTCCCTCATCCCCTTCCATTCCTTTCTCACTTTAGGTAAATAAACTTTTATTTTACATATATCTTGTTTAACCCTTCCTTCCAACCCTAACAACCCAACAAAACCAAGTTACCATTGCTCACTTACAAATAGAATAGCTTCTGATGGAAACTTATAGCTAAAACTAAAGTGATAATCCAGCACTATAACCTCTGTCTTCCCCAGATGTGTGTTGGGCTTCCAATCCTTTATACTCACAGACATGTTTGATACTTATTCCCAGGCTCACCTGCTGACTGGAGCCACACTCAGGTAGCCACAGGCTCTAACTTGTGACTCAAAGCAATTATATCCACGTTTCCCTGGCCACAATTGTGCTTGGGAACATTTAGCTCAATGTGGTAACCTTGCTCTTGCTACATCAAACAATTATAGATGAATATGCACTCTCTCCATGTAGGAGGTTTTATAGGTTGAGAAGACTGAGTTTGAGGAATCTTGGGAGCTGAGTTTTTCACCAGTATGATTAAGGAAATTTGCCAATTCCTCTTTATCCCCAATTTACTTAAAACAAACAAACAAACAAACAAATCAAACCTTAGAATCTGTCTTAGAATCAATACTAAGTATTGGTTCCAAGGTAGAAGAGAGGTAAGGGCTAAGCAAAGGAGAAGCGACTGGCCTTACATTACACATCTAGGAAGTACCTAAGGCCAAATTTGAACCTTGGACCTCTTGTTTCCAAGATTCCAAATTTAGTTTTACTTTTTTGTTCTCTTCCCTCTGTCTCAACTAGCTTTTTTTATTTTTTAAAAACCCTTACTTCCATCTTAGAATCAATACTTTTTATTTGTTCTAAGGCAGAAGAATGGCAAGGGCAATGGGAATAGACAATGAGAGTTAAGTGACTTGCCTAAGGTCACACAACTAGAAGTGTCTGAGGCCACATTTGAACCCAGGATCTCTTATCTCTAAGTCTGGCTCTCAATCCACTGAACCACCTAGCTGTTCTCTCTCTTGAGTATATCTAAGAATCTTTTAGGCTTTTGAGTGTTTATTTTTTGAGTAGTTTAGGACATGGGACCCCTTTGACAGTCTGATAAAGCCTAAGGGCCACTTCTCAGAATAATGTTTTTTAAATTATTAATTAAAAGGAAAGCTAGATTTCAAAAATTAATAAAAACAATTATGTAATTTTTGTTCCCATTCCAATCCTCCTGAAATCTATCCATGGACTCCATGTTAAGAATTTGGTGGAAAGAGGCTGTTAGGTTGATTAGTGGATAGAGATACATACCCAGAGAGAGACAGGAGGTCCTGGATTCAAATCTAGGCTCAGACACTTCTTAGCTGTATGGCCCTGGGCAACTCACTGAACCCTCATTGCCTAGCCCTTGCTTTTCTTCTGCCTTGGAACTGTTACTTAGTAATGATTTCAAGACAGAAGGTAAGGATTAAAAAAGAGAGAGAGAGAGAACTCAATAAAGAAAGTGAACAAAATTGGAAGCAGACTTCCTCCATGGTCACTCGAACATGTTTATTCTCAACATTCAGTTTACCAGAACTTGACTCTTGAGGGTAAAATTGTCCTGGAGTCTAGGATGGAGTTCTTACTTGGAATTTTTCAAAGGGACTGGCACTTTGCACTTGGGGTCAATTTTTTGTTATTGTTATTTAACCACAAAACTTTTCCTCTTTATTTTTAACATTAGGGCTGCTGGTAAATTGAATGTAAATTGTCTTGGGGGAACTAGAAGACACAATATCTGGAGTCAGACACACTGAGTTCAAATCTGGCCTCAGACACTTACTAACTGTATGACTCTATCCAAGTTATTTAGGCTTTGTTTGCCTCAGTTTCCTCATGTTTAAAATATAGATAATAATAACACCTACCATCCAGGGTTGTGAGGATCAGATGAAGTAATAATTGCCTGGCACAGAGTTGGTACTATAGAAATTTTAGCTATATTATTATTGATGTATTTATGTAAAATATTGTGTGACTGCTAGTAGCAGTAGAGGCCAGGGAAAAGGAAGAGTAATGAAGATTCTTTATTGCTAGCATGCCTTGGCAATATCTCCTTTTTGCCACCATTACATGGATTTCTGGTTTAACTTCATTCCCTAAAGGACAGTATGATGAATGTATTGAATACACAATCAGATATAAAAAGCAACTGATTCTCTTCCTCTCCTTCCTCTCCTTATTTCCTTCCTTCCTTCCTTCCTCTCCTTCCTCTCCTTCCTTCCTTCCTTCCTTCCTTCCTTCCTTCCTTCCTTCCTTCCTTCCTTCCTTCCTTCCTTCCTTCCTTCCTTCCTTCCTTCCTTCCTTCCTTCCTTCCTTCCTTCCTCTCTCCCCTCCTTGTTCCTTCCCTCCTTCCTTTATTTCCTCATTTTCTCTCTCCCTTCCTTTCTCTTTTTGCATCACATTCATCTCCAAGACAGTCTTTCCCACCTTACAGAGTAAAATCCTTCCTGAAAAAATCCTCATGGAATGAATTTTTGCTAATAAAAAATGCAATTACCCTTCATTTAAATTAGACAGGTGTTATGCATCCTGAGGTTTAAAATGAATAGCTACAGACACTTAGTAGATTGATAGATAAAGCATTTATTAATACCATGAATGTAATTGAACTATTAACCTGTAAAAAATGATTAGATCTGACCCTGGACAAGTCACTTAACTCTGATTGCTCAGCCTTTACTGATTTTCTGCCTTAAACAACTACATAATATTGATTCTAAGACTGAAAGTAAGGGTCTAAAAAAGTTAGTAGATTGACTCTCTTAGCTTTGGGAAAAGGAGTGGCAGTGCCTCTATGGCTCCACTCCTTGGCCAGTAGCAATCTCAACTCCCCAATGGCTCCCTGGCCACCACTCCCAGAGATCTGTCTCCCAAGTCCATTATAAAGCTCCTTGAGGGCAGGGCCTGCCTTTGCTCTTTTTGTTTGCATCCTCAACATTTCCCTAGTGCTTAATTGAGACTTTTTCTTCATTCATTAAAAACAAAGTCATAACAACAAAGGCAAAAGAAAGCCAGGAAAACAATCAGAATGATGGAACTGGCCAAACAAGTTAAGGTTCTGTGGAAAGGCAGCAGATGAGGTGAGGGAGCCTGGGAGCACATGCACTGGACTACTTTCTCCATCTCAGGGAGCAAGGTGTGGTGATGAGCCCTGTTGGAAACGAGCAACCCAGCAGGGCCCTGAGAGAAGAACAGGATGGAGTCGCTTCAGCTCAGCTTCTGCAGGGCTCAGCTGCCTCTACAAAAGTGATGGGAAACAGCCTTGGCAAACTCACAAAACAACCCACAGGTTACAGTCAAACTCTCAAATGAAACTCGAATTCCCATAACCTAAATGGGTACATCTTTGGAAATGGACTCTCCAGCTCTACCGCACACACCTCCTGAATCTTCCCTTATAACAAAAGTTAAAAAAGGAAAAGGAAAAAAAACTTCAGCAAAATTAACCAACACACTGACTGCATCTATTTGTACACACAATGTTCTATAGCCAGAGTTCCCAACCTTGGCCATGAAGGCTTTGTTGTTTGTTGTTCAGATTTTTTTCCCAATAATGTTCAACTCTTGTGGCCCCATTTCTGGTTTTCTTGGCAAAGATACTGGCTTGTTTGTCATTTCCTTCTTTAGCCCATTTTACAGATAAGGAAACTGAGGCAAGCAGGGTTAAGTGACTTGCTCAAGGTCACAGAGCTAAGAAGCATCCAAGGCTGGATTTGAATTCAGGTCAGACTCTCTATCTACTATACCACCTAGCTGCACACCTTGAAGGCAGGGAGGTACATTTATTTATCTCTTCTCCAAAGTCAAGGTTGGCCATTATGATTAGTATTCACTTTCATGTCTTTGGAGCAGCTAGGCAGTATAGTGACTAGAACACAGGACAGGAGTCAGGAAGACCTCTTTACCTAATTTTCCTCATCTAGAAAATGAACTGGAAAAGGAAATGGCAAACTGCGTCAGTATCTTTGACAAGAAGAACCCCAAATGGGGAGAGGCAAAGTCAGATAGCACTGAAAAATAACAACATACTTCCATTTACATTGTTGTAGTCATGGTATAGAAATTACTTTCTTTTCAAAGCTATTCCATTACTTACACTAATTACCTGGAATAGTCACTCCCTACCATGATTTTTCAGCATCTCAAAGTAATTCAAGTGATTTCAAGGGAAGTAGTCATCTTCTCAAGTATATTCCAAATGAAAATTAATGGGATTTAAAAATGATGCTAAATTTTTAAAATGGACAAAATCATGACAGGAGAAACCATTACAAAAATCACCCAAGCAACAAAAAGTGGTCCTGATTCAAACAAAAACTTGAAATCATTATTATGGGAATCAGATCCTTTAAAAAAATGATCAATATATTTCAGAGATTATCATAATGGATTATGTAGTAAATTATATAGAAAAGTTTTAATGATCTCTCAATAATTTGAGTTTAAATTTATTCCATAAATGGCAACTTTCTATTATTCCCTGTAAATCCCCCTTAGTTTATTTTTAAAAATCAGAATTGTCTTATCTTGAATTTTCTTCATGTTATGTGGATTTTATTTATTCTGTCTTTGCAGGAAAGACCTGGACTAGGGAACTTCTGGGTAGTTGGGAGGATTTGTCTGGGTCAGCCAAGCAGTCATTCAGGCAGTAATCTATTCATTTCAGCAAAGGTCAGGGCAACCTTTTCCACAACTTCATTGCGAAAAGTCCCAGGCATTATAAAGATATCCACAACACACACAGTAGTTGTAGATTTCTTTATGGTTAGAGACTAACCATGAATCATGGCTAGAACATATACATTAGAATGTGTAAAGATTTTAGAGGCTCCTGTGCTTTGGAGTTGGAAGGGACCTGAGGATCCTGCCTTTAGTGCTAGCTGGGACTTTAGAGATTATTGTGTCCAATCCCTTCACTATATAGATGCAGAAAATTGACTTGGCCATTCTTGGAGGAAAGAGAGAAATGTGATGGAGCTGTCCCTACCTCCTTTCCAAAAACTGATTGTTAAATTTTCTGGGTGAGCTTTTCTGCCTCAAAAATTCACAAATCAGGGTGTGATTTATTGTTCTATTGATTGCCTAGACTTAAGAAAGTGACGAAGGCAAACATTAATAATGGGGATGAATGTTTTTTTTTTTTTAATTGCCCTGACATTTTGGTTACATTTCTTTTTTTAACTTTCATTTTGTAAAAATTTCAAATTCCAAATTCTCTCCCTCCCTCCAGCCCCACCCCTACCTTTTGAGAAGGTAAAGCAGTATGATACCCATTATACATGTGAAATCATGCAAGACGTATCTCTGTACTAGTTATATGGCCAAAAAAAAGGCAAGAAAAATTTAAAAAGTGAAAAAATACACTTCAATTTGCAGAACAAGTTTATCAGTTCTCTCTCTGGTGGTGGATAGCATTAAAAAAATCCTTACCTTCTGTCTTAGAATCACTACTATGTACTGGTTCTAAGGCAGAAAAGCAATAAGGGCTAAGCAGTGGGGATTAAGTGACTTGAACCTAGGACCTCCCATCTCTGACTTAGCTCTCAAACCACTGAGCAACCCGGTTGCCCCTGGTGGATAGCGTTCTTATCATAAACCCATCAGACTGGTCTTGGATCACTAAATTGATCAATGTAGCTAAGTCTTTCAGAATTGATCATTGTTACAATGCAGATTAAATTTAAGAGTATGTTATATGTATACTTTTTATTTTTCAGAGAAAGTAGTCTATGAGGGGCAGCTAGGTGCTCAGTGGATAGAGCTAAACCTGGAGGTAGGAGATCCTGGATTCAAATTTTGGCCTCAGATACTTCCTGGCTTTGAGACCCTGGGCAAGTCACCTAACTCTTACCTGCTTGAGTACTTACTACTTTTCTGCCTTGGAATTTATACCAATTCTAAAATTGATTAATTAATTGATATCAATTCTAAGACAGAAGATAAGGGTTTAAAAAAGAAGAATGTAATCTATGATATTTGACATAAGGTAGGTGATATATTCTGTTGTAAAATTTTGGATGAAACCAAAATATTATTAAGTTAGTAAAGTTATATAGCTTCTCTATATCAGTGCTAAAATTAAAATCTGGAATTTCTGACCCTGAGAGTCACAGAATCACAGAGTTTAGAGATCATCTGGTTTTTACAGGCATTTTGCCAAAGGAAAAAAAAAACCCAAGGCTTAGGGAGAAATGACTCTAATCACAATGGTAGTCAATGTCAGGGCAAGGACCAGAAGAGTCATTATCTAGGTTCCTTACACGCTCCTACATGTTGTCAGCATGCTTTGCACTGGTAAATCTGTCTCTTTTCCAGTTGGGAAGGTGCTTTAAGAAAGTTGATTAGGCAGAGTAGTGTAGTAGCAGGAGGTAGAGCAGATAGGTCATGTGGATGGAGGGGTGGCTTTAGAGTAATGAATTAACTTTACAGTTTGCAAGACATTTTATATGCGGATTATTTTGATCTTCACAATGACTGTGAGACAGATGCAATGATTATCCTCATTTTACAGATAAGGAAACTGAGGCTGAGAGTTATAAAGATAACTGAGTCAGGATTTGAACTCAGTTCTACCCAACTTCATATTCAATGTTCAAGTTCAGATATCCAAGTATCTTCTAGGTATCAGGCACTGTTTGCTGGACAGTGAAAATAAAAAGGCAAAAAACAACAACAACAACAAAACCCCCAAACCTCATAAGAAATAACCTCTTATGAAGGGATTTACATTCTACTTTGTGGAAACAAAAGTTAGATGGATGAGTAAATAGAAAGGAAAGTTAAACTGATGAATAAATACAAAAGTAAAAACAAAAGTTCTACAGATGAACAAATAGAAATAAATACCAAGTAACTTGGTTGAGGTGGGGGCTATACTGACCACAGGAATCACTGATAGACTCTTGGAGCTGAATATCCCTCACAGGATGGAGCTGATGAGAGCAGGACATGGGAGACCTCTCCAGTTTTCTTCATGTTTGAGTCTCTTCGAGTTCTGTAGTTACTTTCAGGTCCGTCTCACTTCCATCTTTGAGAGAGAAGATGGATTGATGCCAATCTCTCTTCAGATTGCTAAAGGGAAGGGAAGACTGCGAATAAGCTGATACAAGAAGAGCTAATGGTCTCTATCATGTCTCTATCCCCAGTTTGCTTCTCTAGAGACTGGGAAATTTCTCCTTGGGTTAGATCTGGGACTCTCCCTTGGTTGAGCTCAGTGGCCTTGCTCCCATCGGGATACTCCTTCATTCTATACTGTTGGGTATGTATTCTTCTAGGTATACTCTCCCTGATTTCTATTTTGCTGTTGACTTGGATGAATGTGTTTCTTTGTTACTGGCTATGCATGTTCATTGTGGAACTAGTATTTGGTGGGAATGGGGTCAAACCTTAGATTGACTTAGATTGAAGCTTGACTCTTCCTTTTCCATTTAATAAACAACGATCAGAGGTTTAATTTGGAACTGAAAACCATATCTCCTAAACTAACAGCGTTTCAGGGAATAGATAGGTAAAATTCTAGTCTGGTACCCACTCTCTCTGAGAAGAGCAGACTGGTCCCAAACTCCTGCTTGCCTTCTCTGGAGGAAATAAAGTCTTCCTTGGAGAAGAATATGAGAGCAAGAGGCTAGAGATGTCAATTCTGCCCCCTTTGGACCACACTTTGTCCCTCCTCCCCCCATGCTATATGTGAGCAACAGCTTTGTTGTTAGTTTTCAAAATTGGTAATGCCATGTGGATTAGGTCATCCTTGTAATCAGATGCACAATTTATTTCTACTTGCAAAACAATGAAATAATAGAAAACGATGGATAAAAACATCAGAAAATTATTAAGATTATTTTACTCAACTCAATAAATCAATAAGCATTTATTTATTAAATGTACAAGGCACTATGATGAGCACTGGGGATCCAAAGACACAAAACAATAGCAACAAGTGCAACAAACACAGAAAATAGAAAAAAGCAAACCAGTTCCTGCTCTCAAGTAGTTCACAGTCACCAGTGAGAGATCTGGAAGAAAAATGAAAAAGCCAACTTTCAAATGACTATGAATAAACCAAATGCACATACAGGATGAATTGGAGATAATTAACAGAAGGAAAGCACTAGCATTAAGGGGGAATCAGGAAAGGCTTCCTGTAGAAAGTAGGATTTTAGTTGAGATTTGAAGGAAGTCAAAGAAGTCAGGAAGTGGAGATGAGGGAAGAACATTCCAGGCATGTAGGATAGCCAGTGAGCCAGCCAGTGAATACATTACATGAGAGTGGGGAGAGGAACAACAGCAAAGGAATCCTTGTTTTGTGAGAGGAACAACAAGGAATCATTCCTTACTGCTAATTATCCACTAATGATCCTTTTCAAACTAGGTCTGGAGCTGTGATTTCCTTGTGTAGG